>NC_056734.1:485353120-485645116 GCF_019279795.1 Protopterus annectens
CTCTGCTATTTTCTCAAGTATTCAACTGAGTGCAGAGCAGTTAGTTTGCCCACTGAGAATTATTACCTAAACAGCATGGTTTTAGATCAATCCTAGACCTCTCCATCCAACCAAACAACTCCAAACCCCAATTGCACTAAGCCACTGTAGATAAAAAAATAAAAAAAATAAAAGAGGATCCATGGCCATGGATGTGCACTTTCCTACTATCACCATAGCCAAACCATAGCAAAAAAATATACCAAAACAACAACCACAGACAAAAGTAAAAGCAAAAGCCATTTAATACTTCTAGCACCTTGGCAAAACTGCCTTCAAGTATACAAATTACAAAATAATAAAGAATATATACATATATATATATATATATATATATATATATATATGTATACATACACACACACACACACACACACACACACTAAAATATCAAACAATAAAATCATTAATCAATCAAGCAGTCAATTAGTGAACTAAATACTTCCAATTATACTCATTATTCAAGCCTCTTGGTGATAAGGTCCCGTATTTTAAAATATACACAGTCTCTTTATACAAAAGCCTATCTTTGAAAGGGACCAAATCACCTATAGATGGCACAATTTGTTCTAAAATACAACTTTTTATTAAAGTAGCATCACTATTATGAAATCACTTAAAATGTGTAGTCAGAGAACTTTCACAATGTACATTTCTAATATCCCTAATATGTTCCTGTAACCTAACTTAAAAAGAACGTTGAGTCTCCCCTATGTAAAATACATCACAAGGACATTTTAGAATGTGAATAACTCCTTCAGTATTATAGGAAAAATTCTGAGTAGGATTAAATCTAATGCCATTAATTTTAGAAAAGTTAACTGTTTACACACCAATTTCCACAATTAAAAGTTCCCTTGAAAATGTGAATTTGATTCCTTACTAAATTACTTGGTAAAACAACTCTACTTTGTACTAACATATCAGCTAGACTACGTCCTTTCTTAAAAGAAACAGAGGGATATATATAAACAATTTGTGATAATTCCCTATCTTGAAAAAGCATCGGCCAAAAATATTTTAATAATTTAACAACTTGTTCACTAAGGACGTTATAAACCGTAACAAAATAAACCACCTTTCTATCTTTATACTGTTCTTACTTAAATTAAGAACCGAATTAGGTCTAAAAAAAATAGATAATTATATGTGTTATATTTGTCTGTCCAATTAGTTGAATTTTTTTTCAGTAATATTATTCAAACCATGTTGGTTTGCTATAACTTTTAAAAACCTTCCTTCACATCATTACTACTATAACCCTACTCAAAAACATATTAGCTGTATATTGCACTTCCCTATCAAAATCATGATCCAAACTGTAAAGGTTATGGAGACGTAAAAACTCTCCATAAAGTAAAGAGGAAATAAGGTGGGGGGTGGCAACTACTGCCATGTAAAAACATACCCTTCCCTCCACTTTCCTATGAATGCAAGTATTAATTTTACCAACATTAGTCCCAGTTAGAATAAGGTCCAAAAAAATAACTTGTTTAATTATTTGCAAACCATCAAATTTAAAATTAAACTGGTTACTATGTAAACAGGTTACAAAATCCTGTACCAAGTTTTTATACCCCTTACAAATAAAAATTAAATCATCAATGTAACGATAATAACCCACTACATGGTGCTTAAAGAAATTTGTCTGATATATGTATTCTAATTCAGACTTAGCCACTGTTAAATAAGAATACATGGGGCAAAACGTACCCCCATGGCTGTCCCTTGAATCTGATGAAATATTTATTCATTAAAAATAAAGAAATTATTTTCAAGGCAAAATTTAACAATTTCAATAATATAATGTGAGAGGGGGCTATCCCCCTAAAAAGTAATATAAAGACTGAATTCCATGTGTATGCTGAATATTAGTATATCAACTCTTAACATCTAAAGTTAACCAATACATATTCTCACTTCATTCAATAGTCAAATTTTTATTTAAAAAGTATTGTGTACCTTGAATACAAGAAGAAATCTTCTTAACAAAAGAAAAAAAGATGTTTGTGCAAAAACAGCCCAATATTATGAAAGAAATATCAATGAGCAGCAACAACAGGACATCAAACTAAATTATCCAAACCTTTATGAATCTTAGGTAAGCAATACAATGTTGCTAAACCACAACCATATACAGCAAGCTTTTTTTCTACATTAGTCCTGTCAAAATATCCTAACCTCAAACCTTTATCCAATAAAAGTTGATATTGTTCAAGTATATTATTGTAACAAATATTACAGCTTTCATATATATCACTATTATTCAAATGATCATAACACATTCTAACATATTGCTTATAATTTAGAACCACGATTTTGTTCCCTTTGTCAGACAGTTTTATGACCAATTCACGGTTGTTGCATATTTTCTTAAGAGCTAGCCATTGTTCTTTCATTAAATTATGCTTAACATTTTGTTTAGATCTAATAAAATTAGCATATAATTGTTCGACTGAGTAGTTAAGCCATTTGTAAAAGGAGGAATATACATACTTTTATAATCAATATCTGAGGAATCTAAATGACAATATGCATTAGATATTTTATCATTCCACTCAGCCTCATTGGATACACGAGAAAAGTAACTATCATTGGAGCTCATTTCTTCATTGTTAGCCCCCTCTATATGTAGCTGTTTAGTATGAAAAAAATATAACAGTTTCCGGACTAACCGGAAAATTTCATATTTCATTTCATGTAAGCATGGTAATAGGGTTGGCAAACATTTAAGACTTAAATTCAAAATGGAAAACATTGTCTCAGATAAAACACAACCTGAAAGATTCAAGACTAAAGAAGCGACATTATTATTAAAGGCATTCTCATTACATATGTCATTATTGCCATCTACCTCTTTAAAAAAAATGTTTAGATTGCCCCCCCCCCCCAGGGTTGGTTGTTTGCCCTTGTCCATTTCTACCACTTTTCTTATCATTAAATGATTGATCCATTTGGTTGTAAGTCCTCCAAAATGTCACTTCATGTGCAGCTGGCTCACTGTAGCCATCCTGGTGGAAATGGGCATCCTGAGACAGTGTAGCAGTTGTCTCCTGTTTATTCATCATCATCATCAACATCCTCTTTCGGCTGTTCCCGTTAGGGGTCACCACAGCGGATCATCTGTTTTCATTTCTTCCTGTCCTCTGCATCATGCTCTTTCACACCAACCGCCTGCATGTCCTCTCTCACCACATCCATAAACCTTATCTTAGGCCTTCCTCTTTTCCTCTTACCTGGCAGCTCCATCCTTAGCATCCTTTTCCCAATATACCCAGCATCCCTCCTCAGCACATGTCCAAACCAATGCAATCTCGCCTCTCTTGCTTTGTCTCCAAACTGTCCAACCTGAGTTGACCCTCTAATATACTGATTCCTAATCCTGTCCATCCTAGTCACACCCAGTGCAAATCTTAACATATTTAACTCTGCCAGCTCTGACTCCTGCCTTTTCGTCAATGCTACCGTCTCCAACCCATATAACATTGCTGGTCTCACTACCCTCTTGTAGACCGTCCCTTTCACTCTTATTGGTACCAGTCTGCCACAAATCACTCCTGACACTTCTCCACCCTGCCTGTACTCTCTTCTTCACCTCTCTTCCACACTCACCATTACTCTGAACTGTTGATCCCAAGTACTTAAACTCATCCACCTTTACCAACTCTACTCCCTGCATCCTCACCATTCCCCTACCCTCCCTCTCATTTACACACATATATTCTGTTTTAGCCCTGCTGACCTTAATTCTTCTCCTCTCTAAAGCATATCTCCACCTCTCCAGGGTCTCCTCAACCTGGACCCTACTCTCACTACATATCATAATGTCATCTGCAAACATCATAGTCCACGGGGCCTCCTGTCTAATCTCATCTGTCAACCTGTCCATCACCATTGCAAATAAGAAAGGGCTCAGAGTTGATCCTTGATGTAATCCCACCTCCACCTTAAACGTATCTGTCACCCCCACCGCAGTCCTCACCAATGTCACACTACCTTTGTGTCTCCTGTTTATTGATGACAACCCTATACTTCAGCAGACTGACACAGTATGTGAGAGATGTAATTATACTAGGTCTCTGGAATCAAAACTCTCCCAAACAGACACCGATATTATCAAACAGGTTGCCAATAACACACATATACTACACCCACTACGGATCAGAAACAAACTCATATATGCTGAGGCTCTTAAATGCAATCTACCGAAACCTCAGCAACCTCCCAAACACTCTACCAGGACAACACTTCCTGGACATAAACAACCACATCTCACAATGTCTCAAGCTCTAAGTAAGGCAAACTGCCACAAAACCCAATATATTGGTAACTGGAGACTGTTGTGAGACACACTAATGCTCCCCTCACCAGGCTGAGCAAGGAGTCGGTCACGGTCAGTTGTCTCTCAGGGCAAGGATCCACCAGATCACACATAGTCAGGACATTCAACCACAAGAACTAGTATGACTCTGTCATAGTCCATGAGGATGTTAATGACCTGAGATGTACTGCCCTGGGCTATATGAAGAGAGACATGATAGAGCTTTCAGATTATGTGTCCCAATCAGGTATAAGCCTATAAATGAGCAGCATTATAACTTCTCAGAGGATGATACCACAATACAAACAGAAGATGACTAACTTTAATAATTGGCTTAGTTACTGGTGTAATTCTATTCCAAGGGGGTCCATTATGTGTGTTTGCATACAATAAACTGGGGGATATAGCAAATTTGCTAGTCGATAAATTAAGCTCCAATTTCACTGCCGCTATCACCCCCAGCCCCCAACCCAGGAAATACCCTCTACAATTTTTCCCCAACTATCACTAACCTTAGATAAAGTCCAACACCATAACCTTGCTAGCTGTAGGTCCCCGACTATGACCCAAGATAACCATAACATGTGCTTTAATATACTGGAGTTAATCATAACTCAGCCCAGTGCCCCATTTATGGGTGATTTCAACTATCCCACCATAAACTGGGATACATACACAACCACTAAAAATGCAGTCTCAAAGATTCCTAGATTTTGTCCATGCAAACACTATGGAACAGGTAGTCTGCACACCCACTAGGGGTGCAAATATCCTGGATTTGGTACTCACAAATATGAGAGAATGCTGTACCCCTTCCCCTGTGTAATTTCCTCACTGGTTAGATCAGATCACAGAATGGTCGCCCTTTAAATAAATATAAAGGCTAAACATCCAGCAAACCTTCTATTAAGTAAAAGAAAGAAAAATCTTGTCCAAAAATAGGAAGGGCTATGCTGAATTGAAAAAAAAAATCTTATGATTCTCAACAAGCAACTCAGGGGACTAATCAAGTATAACAAAAGCTAACTCCAAGGAAAAAATAGCTTCCCAGGTTAAGGATAACCCTTAAGGCATTTTTCATTTATGTACACAACCTTAAAGGGAACACCCAATAGTCTGCTGACATAACAGTAAAAGGAACTTCCTATACCAAACTGGGGGATATAGCAAATTTGCTAGTCAATAAATTAAGCTCCAATTTCACTGCCCCTATCACCCCCAGCCCCCAACCCAGGAAATACCCTCTACATTTTTTCCCCAACTATTACTAAAGAACACATCCTCACTGCAGTCTCCAGAGCTAAAAACACTACATCAGTGGATTCTGATACTATCCCAGGATGCCACCTAAATTGCTTGAAACATGACTTCTCAGGCCCACTATAATCTGTATTCAACCACAGCCTACAGACAGACTTCATCTGTACAGAATGCACAACAGTCATCCCTCTACACAAACAACCATCGACAGACCCAGGAAACTATAAACCCATAAGTCTGACTAGTCTTATATGCAAGGTCATGTAAATAATTAGCATGAATCTTGTCACTCACCAGGTCAGGATAAATCAGATGAGCATTGTTTGTTCTTGTTCAAACAACTTTATTGTTTGCAAACACATCATAAATGCGGTTAAGTAACTTTAGCTTATAAACAGATAAGCTATCAAACACATGGATGTTAACATTCTGGCTACACCTTCAAAATGGTACTGAAGCTAACACGTACTTGGTATTTCTATGCATACACAGATCTTGGAAATGCTTCTTAAAGGTACAACTCACCTGCTATTCTACATCCTCCCTCTTTGAGTAAATGCATTAGACATTGTTACTGAAATTAATGAATATGCAATTTACACAGAAATGATTTTCATCATGCAATTTTACAAACTAGATACATATATACAACTACATCCAAGTTGCTGTATATTTCACACTAAGCTTTGAAATGCGACCATATTATGTGACATTAAATTTGGCATCTGGTTTTGCAACTGGAATAGTCTCTGCTGACTGTTCCATCTTAGGAATGCTGGAATCACCTGCCAGAACAGTATCAGGAGTCAAGACACATTCTGCAACAAGAATATCATCTGGATTGCTCTGAGAGTTGAGTCTTTATCACAGGTACGATGCTGCGATATCAGTTTTGCTACAGGAAGAAGAGGTCTGCAATTTCTCCTGTACTCCACACCCTCAGATTTAACAAAACAGGATCTCAGCTCTGCACAACTACTCATTACTTGACCAATCTGGTCGAAATATTTCTCTGTTTGCATCCTCACGGTCTCTCCTTTTTTCAATGGATGAAGAAATCTGCTCCATTGAATGCTGGAAGACTTCACTTGCAGAATTTATTCCAAATGGAATCCTGAGGAATCTATTCTTCCAAATGGGGTACTGAATGTAGTCAGTAATGAAGATATGCGATCAAACATCACTTGCCAAAATGAGCTCTTTGCATCTAAGAAAAAAAAAACAGTGGCATTCGGTATCAGGTCTGCAACTTCTTCGACTGCATGCATGGGATGATGCGGTCTCTTCAATGCCTTATTCAAATCTCTTGGGTCAATAGATATTGATTTTATCTGGGCCTTTTTTATCAGCTATCATAGACGACACCCATTTGGTAGGTTCTGTAACAGGACAAATTACATCTTGTTGCACAATTTTGTCCAGCTGAGCGTTGACCTTATGCTGCATAGCTATCGGAACTCTTCTTGCTGGTCTGACTACTGGACTGACCTCTGGGTCTAATTTCATGTAATACACAATTGGAAGTTTGCCCAAACTATCATCAAAAACATCAGCATACTCTGAAAAAATAGCATCAGTCATGCTGGAACTAGGACATGTGCTTATTTGATAAACTTCTTTAGTAAAAGAAAGCAGATTCATTTTCAAACTGTCTCTGGGACCCAATAATGACTGCACAGGTCTTTGAACCACATAGAACAATAGGCTATAACAGCTCTTTGCCACATAACATGAAAGCACAACTGTGCCTTCAGTTTGAATCTCTTCACCTCCATAAGCTATTAGTTTCGCACTAGTTAGTTGTTCACCAGCTCTGACCCTTGCAAAAGTATCTGCATACATGACATTACAGTTTGAACCAGTGTCTACTTTGAGCTTGAATGATTTACCATTGATCCGGACAGTACAAAACACTTCATTTCTTGTCAATAAATATATGGCATCAATTTTTCACCAATTACTGATACACCATCTACATAAAAAGCAAATTGTTGCAGGTCTATCTGATTAACTTGCTTTTTGGAGTGACCCTTATTTGCAACTGTGTGAGGCTTACTGGATTTACAAAATCTTTGAAAATGGTTCAATTTCTTACACTTATGACACTGCTGACCAAACGCCATGCACTTTTCTCTTCTCGACTCATGGTTAGCATGGCAATTGTGACAGTTAACAATAAAGCTTGATTTGCGTTTTGCTGATTCACTCATGCTGTACTGAGCAACGTTTATTTTGTACTAGGTATCCTTTGTTTTACATTGAGCATGCTCCTTTAACTGAACTGCTCTTGGAATGTGCTTGAAAGACTATGGGTTTTACTTAGAAGTCCCACAGGGGCTGCTGCTGCTGCCACGTGTTTAAGCCTGCTCTTGCCTGTCACATGTTGCATACTGTCTAAAAGAGCTCTGGAGCCTACTGAAACCACTACTGAGCCATAACTGACTCTCCAGCTAACACGGACATTCTCCAAAAGGGCCTTACAGAGACGGACACCTGGTGTCAAAGTCATGGTCTCAAGCTAAATGCCAAAAAATGCATAGTCATCCCGTTTGGGATAAACAAAACACCCATGAATTACCACATAGGTGGCAGCCCCCTTAATACAGAAGAGGTAATAAGAGATCTGGGGACCCAGGTAGATAGCAATCTCTCCTTTGACAATCATATTGCCAAAGTAGTTAGGAAATCCTTCTATGTAACCCATCTAATTACTAAAGGGTTTGCATCTAGAAATAAATAGATTATAGTGCCCCTCTACTCGTCACTCATCAGACCCATCATAGAGTACAATGCCCCATTTGGGATGTACCTCACAAGACACTTCCAACAGCTGGAAAGACCACAAAAGTACCTCACCAAGAGGATTACTGGCCTCAAACATATGTCCTATGCAGCCCGACTGGAAAAACTCCAGCTGTAGTCAGTCGCATATTGCTTACTCAGAGGTGATCTCTGCCTGACTTACAAAGCCATGTCCAACTCAGAATTGATGGGCATGCTCCACCTAAATAAATCCAAGTCACTGCGAGCCACTCGCTCTAGTGAGCTGAACCTCACCACAACAATACATAGAACATGCTGGAGGGATAGATTCCTCTCACAGAGACTCCCCATGCTTTGAAACTAAATTCCTAACTACATTAGGCAGAGCCCCTCACTAACACTCTTCAAGAGAAACATTGACGAGTGGATGGGTAACAGAAAATACACCCCTGGGATCACTTCATTGGCTCTTCTTGACAGAGGCTCAGTTAATTGATCAATGGGGAGGCGAAAGCTGACACACTCTGGCTAGGCTTATAAATGCCCTCGGGCAGATAGCCTAGTACGTACCTATGAACCTATGTGGTAATATGCATCCCGGAGGTCTATCGAGCACATCCACACACCCTCCCGAAGAAATGGGAGAATGGATTGTATCGTGACCATACGGAATTTGGTCTGAACTACTGACTTGTTTAGTTGGCTGAGATCCAGAATGGATCTCCAGTCCCCGGTCATTTTGGCACCAAAAAGAATCTTGAGTAAAACCCGGATCCGCACTGGTCTGGGGGGACTTGTTGGATGACTCAATACACAGCTTTGCTATTTCTGAAGCTGCCTCTTCCCTTTGACTGGCTGGAACATCGGGAAGGGATTTTGGGGGTCTTGGATAAGAGATTAGAGAGATTAGTAACCTCTGGAAGTTATTCTCTGCACCCACTGATCATTTGTAATAGAGTGCCATGCAGCTTGGTGCAGAGAGAAACGACCCCCAACTGCTTCCAGAGGAAAGCAATCGGGCAATGCTTCAGGAGCACTGATACGGTCGTCCGGAGTAAGAATCCCTGGAGTCCTGATTTCGAGGAACCCCCTCTGCCCTGAAAGGGGCAACTTCCATTATTGGAACCCCCTCTGCCTCTGGGGGAGTCCTCACCACGTGCGCTATGGAAAGGGCCTTGAGATTTTTTGTGCCAGATCTTTCCACTCCTCTGGTTCCTGGAAAAGGAGCGCTGAGGCTTGGAAAAACGGAGGCCAATGGCAGACAAGGTTTTTCCATCCTGCTCGCACCTGGCTAATGTGCCCTTCATTTTAGAACTGAACAAAGCTGACGGTTCAATAGGGGCATTTAAAAAGGAAGACTTGAAGGAGTCCACAAGGTCACAAATGCACATCCAGGTATGGCATCTTATAACTACACCTGCACTCGCAGCTCTAGCCGCACCTTTGGTTGTGTGGGACAGCAACCTCATGGACAAATTGGAAATCGACTCTAGGGTGGCAAGTTGGGAAGCAACTTTATCACGTGCCACGTCCGAAACTTGACCCACAAGGGTTCCAAAGAGTTCGGTGATGAGATCCCTTTGCAGCCTCGTAAAATGCACCAAAAAGTTCAGAGACCTAACAGCAAAGGTCGCTGAAGCAAAAACTTGCTTCCCTAATCTGTCCACCGCCCGGGACTCTGTTGGGTGGGTGGACAGCAGAACTTTCCTCCGCAAGGTCCTTTTTTGTGGCCGCTGCCACCACCATAGCGTCTACTGGTAAGCCTCTAGACCAATGGGGCTGATCCTCTGGAGGGGAGAGAATTTTATCTGATCTCTGGGGAATGGCCTCGATGGTATCAGGGTTCTTCCATGCCCGCTGCACGATGAGCTTGACTAACATAGGCAGGAGGGGTCACCCAAGAAGTAGAGGGCCGAGAATGGAAGGCCTGCAGGAATACGGATTCCTCTGAGGAAGGGTTGGAGGGCTTCCAGTCACCCCTCAAACTCAAAATTTCCACGATGTCTCCAAAGGAGAAATCATCAGGGGCTGACCGTGGGGACCTTTCCCCATCATCATAGTCCGTATCTTCAGTAAGGGACTCCTCCGAGAAGTCCATGTGTTTCCTCTTACACATCCGTTTCTGAGAGGGTTCTTCAGTGGGAGCATCTGAAGACGACTCAGAAAGGTGGTTACCCTGTACAGGGGTTTCCTGAGGTTTGCGCTCTCATTGTCCTAGGGGGGGGGTGGCCTGTGATAGCTGCAGCTCGGAAGGAGCGGGGAGAAGGTCCGACGTAGGAAGATTGCTTCTCGAAGCAAGCACCCTCTCCATCATCCGGAAGGCAGGCCCACCTGAACAGGAATGGGAGCCTGGAACAAAGGAAGACAATCTCGGAACCGGAGTCACACCTCGCTCCACATGGCCTGCTCCCGGGGATGGAGCCTCAAGCAAAGTTGGGGCAGGAGTTACCCTCGGATCCGAAGAAGGGGCTGGCGAAACAACCGGAGCCATACCTGGAACTGAGGGTTCCACCACCCCAACCATGAGATTGAGGAAGGGTTGGTTCCAAAGGAACCGACACCCAAAAGGGCCTCGGAGCTTCAAACAAGGTCACTGTTGGTGCAGAGGAAAGGAGTACTCCTGCAGATGGCGGAACTATGGGCCTTGGAACCGAAGGGTCCAAGGGAGGAGAATATGAGGGAGAAGCAGGAGCAATGGACCCAAAACCCGGAGTGGGGTGGGTCCTAGGAAAATTTGTACTCCCCATGGCTGTCAGCAGCTGATCAAAGAGGCACACCACATCCAACTCAGATAGGCTCCTGGTGGACCTTACTGACACACATGAGGGGGAGTAAGGTGAATCCAAATAGGGGCTGAAGGCTTGTCCAGCCAACAGATCCAAGGAAGGGGAGTACCGGGTCCGTGGTGAAGTAAAGGCTGGCACCGAGGATTCCAGGGAATTTTCGGTGCCGAGAGTGGGCTCAGAGCCAAAGCAATAGTCGGGGTGGAAGTCATTATTGGCTCCGAAGAGGTCGTCAGTACCAATCTCTGAAAAGAGATGGGGGACGTCGGTGCTGAGGTAATGGCAGGCAATATGGTCAGAGCCGAAACCACGGTAGGAACCGTAACCATCGGTGCCGAGAGCGGCGCCGACGAGGAAGTCATGACAATCTCTGTAGGGGCCACTGGAGCCGAGCTCGGAGCCGAGATGGTTGGAACCGAGGAGGCAATCCTGTGCTCCATGGAAGCCCTATGGGCCTTATGCTTATGAGGCTTGCCCCTATCACCAGCCGGTGAAGAGGGGTCAGAATGAGGATGTTTTTTGTCCATAGATGGAGGGGTTGAGACCTCCGACTCAGAAATAGCTTCAGAAAAAGGAGAAGTAAGCAGGCCTTTGAAAATTAGTTTATTCTTTCATTCAGCATCCGCTGACTGAAACTGGCACAAATGTCACACGAAGGTTTCACAGATAAGTGTAGAACCCCCAAACAATACACACATTCCTCATGTAGATCACTATTCGGGAATTTATCATTGCTGGAAGAGCAATGCTTAAACCCCGAAGTCCCTTTCTTTTCAGACATACCACAATAGAACAACGCAACAATCCATCAAAGTAAGGAGAGAGAGAGAGACGGGAAATGCCAACAATGGTATTCAGAATACCACTAGGGTAAAAAGGGCATTTACCAACGATGGTACAAGAAAAGGGATACCCGTGGGTAGAGCTGAATAAGATATCAAGAAATAAAAGAGTTTGAGAGGAAAAAACTCACAAAATACTATATATTTTGAAAAAAAATGCAATACTTAGCTGGAGAGCTCTGTGAAACACTGCTATATGGCTGCACGGCAAACAAGATCTGGGGTAACTGGGAGAAGGGCATTCTGCGTAGCAGCTTAGCTCGAGAGTTTTTGGTGCATGTGAGCTTGGTATTAGGCCGACTCAGTTCCAAAGGCTCGGAACCGAACCCATTAGTGATGAATAGGAAGAAAATTAACTTCAGATAATTTTTGTCATAATCTTGTTTAAACTAAATCCTTATACTACAGAATTATCCATACAACCTGCTGCACACAGATGCTCATATTTCCATGCGTTTATCTTAAAATCTTCCCTTCTTTGCCACTCACCATACACTGTTAAAACTCTCCATGCATCCTTTTGACTTCGAGGCAAATCATCCACATAAGCCACAGTATTTAGAACTTCCCTTCCCTTTTTGACACATATGAAGACTTCACATCAGTATTCCCAACTAAACCCATAACAAATATATCCATTTATGTTGCATAGAAAAATGAACTTAAAGAACATCCCTGATCAATACAAATTTTTTTTACAAAGAAGAACCTACCCAACCTTCTGTTAATCAAAACTCTCCAGTCATCACACCATTCAAACCTCATTAACTAACCACCAAACTACTTTTGCATCCCTGTTGCATCTAAATTCTTCCAGAACTTTCCAGGTGACACATTATCAAAAAATTAGTTTGGTACATTACCTTTTTCCGTTTTCTTTTGATTAACAAACTCCTACCTCTTCTCTGTAATGAACATTTTTTGCTGTGTTCATCCTTTACATTGCACTTAAGCTCATGACTTTCTATGCTACATAAACTTAACCACACATTTCACAATGATTCCTTTTGTGACCTTCTCCACAACAGAGAATATTGTACCTCTGTGCAGTTACTTTCCACATGGTCCTGCTTTCAACAAAATAGCAGCAAAAAAGACAACTTGCTTGTCAGAACCAAAACCATAACAACTAATTTAAATGCTGTACCATACATTCCTTGCATTACAAAATCATGGAATTTCAAAACTACAAAAATATCCTCAAGGCCTTTAAGGATATTGCATAAAAACTGCAAACAAGCATTAGTACCAGCAACTGACACAGATTACACTTAGCAAATAGCAGTTATGTGCTTTTTGATATTACTGAGCGAACCTCAATGTCTTTACATAGGACCTCATGGCCATGGACTCATAACAGGAGAATACCCTCTGGAAAGCAATGTTTGTTCTGAAACTCACATGAAATGTACACTGTCCTGCATGTGCCTGGCAGCATACATATCTCTGGGTATCAAACCTTCTTTTTAAGATGTCTTCCCCAGACAGTCCATCTGGTATTTCATCCACTAATTATAATAAAAGGTTGCACTTACACCAACCTTTCTAACAATACCTGCAGATGACTCAGAGACACTTTCCTCTGTATTTCTCAAAGGAATCTAACTTCCAGCAGTCTCATCCATCATTCTTCATATTATGATTTAGCTGGTGACCAGCCAGACCAAACTCCATCCAATATTAGACCGTTGCAAAGAAATACTGGAAACACACGGACCTCATGCTTCTCTAACACCAACAGAAAGTTCTGTCTCTTCCTCCAGATGAAAATCCAATTCATCTCACAAGGAAATTGAATTTTGAGCTTTAGATCCACCATCATGCTCCATAAGCAAAGTAAACTACTTAAAAAAACAATTCCCTTAGCTGACTTCACAAGGAATCACTCAAGCAAAATGCCTTCTCCTTTCTTTTCTTGGTCAACACCTCTTTTGTCAATATGCCTTCTATGACAGGAAGCTCCATTCACAACTATATTTAGGAGTTGAAAGCAATGATGCAGGAAGAAAGGGTCAACATAGCTGTTATCAGATAAATAACAGCCAGTGAAAACAGCGGGTATAACATGGAGAGGTAAAGTATTTGTTGTTTACAAATAACAGACAGGAAATGAATGGAAGGAGAGTGCTTACACAAGGGCTAGCACCAAATGTGAAAATTAAAAATAAGAAAAAAAAAAAAAATAAGAGTCAAATTCTAGGGAAGGCATCACTGCATTTCAGGTAGTGGAACTGGAGGTTGGTGGATCTACATAGACAAGTGAATTCACATGTCTAGAGAAAAGAATGAGAGACTAGGAAGAGAATAAAGCAATTGGGTAACAGCAGCTGAATGGCTGTATTCACCATGCTATAAATATGCAGGAAGCAGACTAGAAGATCAGCTATATGGTGGGTTGAGAATGAGGACTTCAGTGAGGTCTCAGAAAATGAGGAGTTAATCCTGAAGGTACAGGACTGTACCACAAAGGAAGGAATTATGAAATGTTCCTTCTCCAGGCAAAGAGATGTCAAGATGAAGGTACAGTCAGCAAACAGTGATCACTGCAGTGTGTGGTTTACAGTAACAGTAAAACATCAAGAACAAAGACAGTAGTGCAAGAATTCAGGAGGCTGGATTATACTGAGCTAGCAAGAGGGTCACAGCTGAATTAGCTGACTTCAAGTAACTCATTGGGCTGAACAAGCTATCACAATATCTCAACGATGGACTACTCAGGGCTGTATACAAGGATTTAAGGAACAGTAAAAAAAAAGGGCAAAAGACAAAGTACAAAAGAATGTAAGGCTTGTAATTGTGATAAAAAGGCACATGAGATGGAGGGGAGCTGCAGCATAAAATACAAGTTTTAGGGTGGCAATAAATGAAGGCAGAAAGGAACAAGTTGAAAGGGAAGTAGTAATCAGTAAAAGGGCTAATGACTTATGTATATTACAGAAAGAAGGAAGGAAAGGAATAAGGATGGAAGAGAGAGATCATAGAATGTAGGAAACAAGGAAAGATACTTAATAAGCGCTTCAAATTAGTTTTCCTGAAAGCAAGAGTGGGCATGATAGTGTTGGGTGTGAGTGGGAAACAGCAGCAGGTGGAAAATAAGTGGTAAGGGAACTGGCTGTATACTGAAAGATATGCAGAAAAGTGCTGGGGAAAATCAAGCTGCTCGTCTAGAGGACAAACATTTTCTAGGAAACTATCAAAAATGGATCCATGAGCAAGATTAGCCATCTGATCCAGACTTACAATTTATGAATATGCTGTTTAAAGCCTTCCAATTTACCTCTTACTTTCCCTTTGGATTTCTGGAACTCTTAAGATTTAAATGTGTTTGTCTTATACACAGATTAGGATGTGGCAGGGAGTAAAAGGGTTAAGATGCTTGCTAGATAAGTGTTCTGTGGACCTGAGTACTGTGTAAGCCGTTACTCAAAGATAGCTTTATTAATGATGGTGGATGAAGGTTGATGGCTGGAGCTGTGTTTTCATCAAAACTTCGAAGGATCATGGATCATGAGAATTTAAAAAAAAAAGAAATACTGACCATCATGAGCAGTACTTAATTATGGATTTTCTTTTGTGCATTTCACATAGACTGTAAAAGACTATTCACTTACATTTGCTGTGTTTTGATTGAAAGATGTAGGTCACATTTGTGAGATTTCTATTTCCTGGTTATCTGAAATACATTTGTGCACTTTCATTTTAGCTAGTTTCTGCTGTCACATTTTCCAGAAGGTGATGCTTTGAATATAGAGGGTGTGGCACTTGTAACTCAAAATCTGTGGTACATGTAACAGCATATTTATATGGACAGAGTTATATAGAACTGATAAAAAGAAAATGCAAAGTAACACTAGAAGAATACTGTAATGATACTAATAATAGAAGATGTGAACATTCTGTTGCAGGATACTAACAAAACAATGAAAATGTGAACATTGGGAAGGACTGTATATTGTTACAGGTTTTGGTGGGGGAAATAAGTGAAAAAATATATATATATATATATATATATATATATATATATATATATATATATATGAGAAAAAAAGAAGTTATGTTCTCACCGTAACATTCCATCTGAGTAGTTGTACTTCATTTGTCTTCAACATGTGGGTTATGGATCCGTATCGGATCTGAGCCAGCAACTTTTACTAGCATCTGCTCCGAGTTCCAAACTCGACGAGCTTTCTGTAGAAACCTGGGAATAAGAGGTACTGGCAGATAAGCATACAGAAGACCGGGAGGCCAAGCATGAACTAGAGCGTTTCTGGGGGACTCCCCCAAGCAGGGGGTTCAGAGTAAAAAACTCGCTGCACTTTGTGTTGGAAGGAGATGTGAAGAGACTGCAGTAAGGATGACCCCATACTCTGAAGATCTGTTCCGCTACTGACATATTCAGAGACCACTCGTAAGGCATCAGGATAGTCCAACTTAGCCTGTCCGCTAGGATGTTGAACCATCCTGGAATGTGCATTGCGATGAGAAAGCGACAGGTGGAGATCACCCATTCTCACACTCTCATGGCCTTGTGACAAAGGGGGTAAGATCTGGTCCCTCCCTGTTTGTTGATATACCAGACCACTGACATGTTGTCTGACTGAACTGCAATCGTTTCGAAAGGAAGAAAGGCATGAATGGCTTGCAATGCTAGGACATTTATGTGCAAGCTGGTCTTTATGGAGGACCACAGGCCTTGGACTCTCCTGCCCAAACAATGCCCCCCCCCACCTGAGTTGGGAGGCATCCGTGGTCACTGGGGCTTGGGCTGGGGTTGGAACAAAGGGTCGTCCCTCCAGAATGTCCAGAGAGCACATCCATCATATGAGGGACGACAGACAGATTCGACTGAGTTGAACTGGATATGCCAATGGCAGTTCCAACAGGGACCACTGAACAGCTAGAGTCCACTGTAGAATTCACATGTGTAACCGGGCACACGGAAGAAGAGTTATGGTCTCCGCCATTGAGCCTAAAGCCCTCAACATCAATTCCGCCATTGGGAGATGAGAGTGGTAGATCAGGGAGACATGCATCCTCAGGTTTTGAACTCTCTCTGAGGTCAGGAAGATTTTGCACTGAACAGTATCTATCCTGGCACCAACATTAGGAGATGAGAGTGGCAGATCAGGGAGACATGCATCCTCACGTTTTGAACTCTCTCTGAGATCAGGAAGATTTCGCACTGAAGAGTATCTATCCTGGCACCAACATTAAGAGATGAGAGTGGTAAATCAGGGAGACATGCATCCCCAGATTTTGAACTCTCTCTGAGGTCAGGAAGATTTTGCACTGAAGAGTATCTATCCTGGCACCAATGTAGTCTATCACCTGCACAGGATCTAGGAGAGATTTGGATGCATTGATTATGATCCCCAAATGCAGGGCAAGAGTCAGGAAATAATCCCTGGTTTGGGACAGTAGATGCCTGGTGGGAGCAGTGAGGAGCCAATCATCCAGGTACGGATAGACCTGAATTCCCTGAAGCCTCAGGTCAGTCGCTACCACTGCCATCACTTTGGTAAACACCCTGGAGGCTGTGGTGAGACCAAAGGGTAGGGCTCAAAATTGGTAATGATTGACTTCTAGCTGGAAGTGGAGGAACCTCTTTGTGCTTCTGTGCATTTTTATGTGATAGTAAGCATCCTGGAGGTCTAACGAGCACATCCAGTCACTCTCTTGCAGGTACGGCATGATGGACTGTAATGTGACCATCTGGAACTTCTCTTCGGCAACTGACAGGTTCAGGGTAGAGAGGTCCAGAATGGGCATTAAGTCCCCCATTTTCTTTGGCACCAAAAAGAACCTGGCGTAGAAGCCTGATCTGGACAAATCTGGAGGGATGGTTTTGATGGCTCGTTTTTCTAGCAGCTTGGAAATTTACTGTGCTTTTGCCTCCCTTTGCATGGGTGGTACGTTCGGGAGGTGTCTGGGTGATTTGGGGGGACCCACGAAGGGGATAGAGTATTCTCTGGCTTTGATCTGAAGCACCCAGTGGTCTTATGGGCTCCCATACCTCTAGGTGCAAGGACAATCACCCCCTGACTGCCTCCAGAGTAGAGCAGTTGGGCAACCCCTCAGGGCTGCTGCCCATGTCTGTCCGAGAAAGGTTCTCGAGACCCAAAATTTCTTGGACCTCCTCTGCCTCTGGGCCGGCATCCATTGTGTCCCTCTCTGCCTCTGGGGGAAGAAGAGCCCTGAGTGCCCCGGGAATGCTGTGACTTCTGGAACTACATCTTCTTTTGCCCTTTCTGGTTCTGGGAAAAGGACCTTTGAGGGTTCGAGAAGTGGATCCCGACGGCAGACAGTGTCTTCCCGTCCTTCTCACTCTGGATTAATGTCTCTTTGACGGTCTTACCAACGAGAGTAGAGCCGTCATAAGGGGCATTGGCAAAGGACGCCTCGAAGGGTTCAGAAAATTGACATAACCTGAGCCAGGCATTGCGCCTCATGGACACGCCGGACCCAGCCGCTCCTTCTGTAGCATGTGAAAAGAGTCGCATGGATGTGTTGGAGACTGCTTTTAAAGTGGCCATCCTCTCGGAGCATGAAGCATTGTCCTCCTGTGACACGGACTTGGGGGGGGGGAGACTCCTCCAGCTCCTTTACCAGGTCGCGTTGGAGTCTGGTGACATGGGCCAGAGAGTTCAGCGCCCTAATCGAAAAGGTAGCTGAAGCGTAAACCCACTTCCCTAGGCGGTCCATCATCCGCGACTCTTGGTCAGGAGGATAAACCGAAGAACTCTTCTGAGCAAGTACCTTCTTCATGGCTGCTGCTACCACCATAGCATCTACTGGGGAGCCCTTGTTCCATGCTGGTCTGTATATGGGGGGGCTTAAAATCTTGTCGGGTCTTTTTGGGATAGGTTACATGGTGTCCAGTTCCTTTCATGCCCAAGAGGTGACCAGATCCATCAAAGGATCCATGGGACGGAACATCCAGGAAGTAGATGGGCCCGTGCCAAAAGCCTCCAGGAACATGGACTCATCAGAAGAAGGTTTGGGGGTAGACCAACCTCCCTGTTGGCGCAAGATTTCCATGATGTCTCCAAAGGAGACATCCTCGGGAGGTGAGCTAGGGGAACCTTCTCCATCATCCACGTCCGTGCCCTCAGTGAGGGACTCGGGGGAGTCCAAGTGCCTCCTCTTACACGTATGCTTGTGAGGTACCTCCCCGGTGGGGCTCTCTGGGGGAACCTCGCAAGCCACTTATTATTCAGGGGGAACTGTCTGGGGCTCCTCAAGCACGGGCTGTCCCTCTGGTAAAACAATGGGGAGCGTAGACAGAGCCGAGGGGGTCTGGGTAGAGTCCGAGGGGGCAGTCAGGGGTCTCGATCCAACGGAGAGAACCCTTTCTATCACGAACGCCAAAGGAGAGCAAACCTCCTGAGAAACCAAAAAGGAGGCTGGTCTCCCCGGGTCTGACGAGAGAGGGACTGAAGTGGAAGGAGCTCTGAGGGAGGGAGCTTGGCCCAACAAAGGCGGGGCCGATGAAAAAAGTTCCACTCCCTCGGATCCGATACAGAGAGCGGCTTGGATCCGAGCTGCTCAGATCCGAAATGCTCCAGGCAGCTGTCGGCATCGAGGAAGCAGGTACCGTCAGTGCTGACCCCCTAACCAAATCCATATTTGGATCCGAATACTCCAAACCTGAAGGTCGGATTGGAGAAGGAGATATCGGCTGGAAAAAAGGAAGCGAGCTCCCCCCTCCAGAGGGAGGAGGGCTGGCAAGACCCCCATCTGTATCAGAGTACCTCATAATTTTATCCAGCTCAAGCTCTGACAAAGACCGGGTGGACCTCGATGAGGTCCCGGACTCCAACCTGGTGGGTCGGGGCACCAAGGCCCTAGAAGCTGAACGTGTCTCCTCTGGCTCCGGGGAGAACCTCTGAGATTGGAGCTGAGGGGAGGCACGGATCCGTAACATTTTTACGGGTGAAAGTAGGTCTGGAGACCTTTTTCCCTCGCCTTCTTCTCTCTGCCCCTTTTCCACTCCACTTCCACAGGCATTTGTACAGGAGGTTGAGTCCCATCCTGGGAAGGAGGAAAAGCCAGGGAGAGAGAGGAAGGTGAGGAGGCCACAGCAGCCACTGTGACCGAAGCAAGAGATGAGGAAAGTCTCTGAAAGGGGAAGAAGGCCTTTAAGGGCCAACTTGACCTTCCTATCCTTAATGGCGCAGGGGTTGAAGCCTGCACATATACTGCAGTCCACACTCAGATGGGCCATGCCCAAGCACATAACACACAGAGTGTGGTCATCTGCAGGGGATAATTTATGGCCACACTCAGTGCAATGTTTAAAGATAGGCTTGTCAGCCATACTATCAGAGAAAGAAACCTTAAGAAAAAAGTAGTTTCTTTCTTACTGACAAACACACACACACCCCACTCACCACACTCATACACAGAAAACACTGAGGGGGAAGCAAAAAATCCACACAATAATATAAACAACTCTTCAACTCGATGCACCAAGCAAGGGGAGGAGAAAAGGGAACCTATACTACACTACTAACAATTTTTGAAAGGAAAAATATATTCAAAAAGGTTTTACCCACTTGACTAAGTTGGAGCTCAAGAGATCACGATGCATAAGCTATTCACAGCAAACAACATCTAGGGATGGAAGGCAGTGGAGGTGTATTATGGGTAAGGAGAGGAGTTTGGAGCTCAGAGCAGATGCTAGTAAAAGTTGCTGGCTGGGATCCGATATGTATCCGTAACCCACAGGATGAAGACCAAATGAAGTAAACTACTTCAGATGTCTTAATAATGTAGGAAGGATTGTTGTTTTTATATGCTCATGAAGGCTTGGTGCCAAGGCGCTAGATCTACATAAATTGAGTATTTTAGTTGGATGTCTGCTAAGCCTAGGATTCATTCCCATATGGTTAGCTTTTAAGAAAACTGTGGGTGTTGAGAGCAGGACTAAGATTGACAAAACTGGACTGCAGCATGGCTGGAATATAGGATATGGAGGGGGTGTAGTGAAATATAAATGGTCAGGAGTAGGGTGGTGACTACTGGAATAAAACAGATATTGAACCTTAATGTGTTCACTCTCGAAACATCTGAAAAAATAAGTAAAAGAAACATCCTTTGTGCGGATTACATAATGATAGATGCAGCAGCAAAGGCTAGAAGATAAGACTCAAAGGAATTGCTTGGGAAAACTGTCTAGTTGGGCAGAAAAAGGCAATACATTTTTATTGAGAAGAAAAGCAATGCAGTGCACTTTGGATACAACCTTGGCGTGAAACATGACTGGAAAGACTGGACCAGATGGTAGTACAGTAGAGAAAGGACCTGGGCATATTTACCACATCTGGTCTGGACTACAAAGAGCAGAGAGGGTCATGGCAGTGAGAAACAATGCCGGTGGATAATCATGGGAACAGACTTCAGAAGTAAAAAGTAATGTTCCCACTTTGTCTTGTTGTGGACATGCCACACCTTGAGCACTGCATCCAGCGCTGGAGGCTACAAAGATAGAATTATATCAGCCTTCTGAAAGAACTTCAGAAGAAAGCCAGCTGAAGAGTATGTGTGATACTGGGAAAAAATTATGCCTAGAGATAAAAGAAGCTGGGGTGATTTCCACTCATGGAGACCATATGGCACAGGAGGTACAGGATATGGGTGCAAAAGATGATGTCAGCAGGTGTAAAGGGGTTGCTTTTAACAGGAAGTAGAGACACAGGCAAGAAACTGTAGGTGATTACTCCCTGGATCTGTGAAACATTTTTTCATTGACGGGGTTGTGGACCCATACAATTGGCTACTAGAATGAGTAATGAAAAATAAATCCATACAGGCATTCAAGATGGCATGGGTAAAGTAGATAAAACTGACAAGAAAAGGATGTACAGTGGAATGTCAGATTCACTTAAAGGGCATACTAGATAGGCTAAATCTCACCTGCAATAAAATGTAGTGCAGTATGGTAACACTTTTTGCAGAGTACAATGAGGCTGCACTACACTCATTTGACATAGAAAACGATAACAGCAAACATGCAACAGGGAAATGTGCAGTAGTGGTGGCACAATGGTCAGTGAAGTCAACATGGAGTATAATTCCAGTCTGTAACTGCCTAGTTACTTTCCAAAGTAAATACACATTATCAATAAAGTATGCCTGCAGAGTCATCTCAGAGAAAGTTACGTTATTCTATCACTGTATTCTTGTAATGTTAATATTATTTAAAGAAGATGGTCCCATGGTCTAGAAGCATTTAGTGCAATGAAGCAATAAAATAATGGCCTCAGCTGGTGTGAGATAAAAACAGCATCAGCAGAAGTAGAAAATACATTCTGAATCCACATGTGAGATATAACGTAATTTTGTGTTGTATTGCTAATTGTTCTCAGTACAGAAACTAAGTGATCTACACAGGCAGAAAGAAGACAGTAGCAGCAATCAAGATACTGAGAATGGAGATAAAGTGTTACTTTAAGTGTCAGCCAGCTGGGTTATTTAGAGGCAGACAGGCAGTATCTTAGATGTAATTGCAAAAATGCATGTGCAGTGTAGTACTGCACTGCCTACTATGGTGAAGACTGTAGTAGCATTAAGAGTGCTTTCATGCAATCACTCAGCAGCTTTCAGTGTGCCTTGAACAAGTTATCAAAGCTTAACAATGGGGAACAAAAAAGTTGACAGCCAACAACAGGGAATGCAGAAGCCATCCAACTGGCAAACCACTCGTGGGTGAAGGGAAGGACAAAGAAGACAGTCCCCTGAGACTGAGTCTATATCTAAATTTGTGTCGAATAGCTACTCCAGTCTGCTCTTTGTTCAATTGATGGAGGTAATTCTGCCTCTTTTAGCAGTGAGTAAAAGGAGACTGTAGTCACACCCTGTCTTTTACTCCCAAGGCTGACTGTTGGGAGACAGCCCTATGATGACTCTTGCACCCATCCATAAAGACAAATGAGATGATGACCTATCAGTATACATCACTAATACCAGGGCTGAAGGACTTGAAGGCCACTGCAGATACCACAATTTTTGAAGAAGTGATAAAGTTGAGCACAGCCCAAGATTCTGAATTCCCTTACTCTTTGTGCTTTTATCGGATTTCCTAAGGTGAGCTCACTAGGTTATGTTTACCCAGAGCTCCTCCATCACTGTAAAATAATGAGCAGTGACAAATATTTTAGACTTCTCAATGCAATATATGTCATTAAAACTCTGTTGTATCATGCCAGGGTCTCATCACAGATAAAAAAGCCAACAGTTGTGGTAGTCTTAACTCATGAACTGGTGGCCATAGATTCTCTTCAAATATTTTTAAAACATCAAGCAGCAGAACTTCTGAAATGCATACATTAAAATATCTGAACTACACTCTCTTCTCTTGCATTTTCTGTGATTTTTTTTTCCAGTGCCAACATTTCAACAGGGAGCTGGCAGTAGACTACAAATCAAAGTAGAAATAAATTATGTTGAAATGGCGGGATAGGATATTGGATGCAGGCCCTTAAGAACAATAACAATCATACTAATATTATATTTACAAAGTAGCAGAAAGTAGAAAAGTAGGCAAGCCAGACATGGAATTTATTGGAGAAAATTAGCAGAGGAACCGAGGTATTGGGAGCAAATAACTAGGAAAGGAGAAAGTTACAGAGTGGGATGAGACCAAGCAGAAGTTTGAACTGTAGGTTGGAGACTACCTTCCGAACCAGGGATTGACAGACCATAGGCAAAGAGAAAGTGATAAGGGTGTGGTAAATGAAAGAACAGCACTGGTTGAGTTTATAGTTTCGTGTGGAGCAAAACTTGCCAGTAAAAATGTAGTTGTCATACAAGATAATACATGATAATTACAAGAATCAATTAAAAGAGGTTAGAAAAGATTGGGAAATGAAAATGGATAGACAATACACACTGGAACAATGGAAGGATATTTCTGTAACTCCCAAGTACGCAAAGAAATCTAGAAGGTTTAGGATTGTTGCATGGCAGTATTTGCATATCCACTGCTATATCCAAGTGGGCTTCAAAATGTTTTTCCACAGACAGACAGCAATTGGTTGTAAGATGGGAAAGACAGCGGTACCTGGGAACAAGTTTTTTAACAGTGGAACAAGTTAGTAGATTTTATACTGAGCATAAACACTGAGCAGAGTGGATGAGAGGAGTTGACTCCAACTCTTAGCTGAGATATAGAAGTATCCTGTTTTTTTCGATTACTTATTGTTTCTAGCAATTTATATATAGCACTTTTATTGTAATCTGCACAGGTAACTGATTTGTTTGCAGTTAAAAGCATTCTGTATCTTTACAAATCTTTATCTGTTTAAAAACTTTAATTTTGTGGCTTTTTGTAGTGCTTTGCAGGCTAATAGCTTTAGTGTCCCCACCCACCCTTTCTGTTGGTGTCTTGGTGTTATTCTTGGTAACTTTGCAGTTGCCCACCCATACTGTAGATCTGATCTGGGACACTCCTCCCAGTCTAGTGTCATTAGCTCTTTCTACCTAATACAGAGAGAACATTTGATAAGGCCTTCTGTTTCTCCTTTTTCCCTTTCAAAATAAATAAATAAATAAATAATTTTTTGCCTGAATTTCCTTATGTTCTGACTGTGCTTCTCAAACATTTTGGAAATATAGAGTATATTTTAGAGCATTTATTATAACTGTAATTACCTTAATATTGCTACAACTCAAGTGCTCTAGGTTGCACTCCATCTGAAGTGTTTGTGTCTTTTAGCTGCTTTTCTGTATATATAGACTTATCTGTATATGTAGACCAGCTACTTATTCTGCTGTGTTACTGCCTCTTAAATCGTTTTCCAGTTGTGCACTTGCCTTGGTTCATTTAAAAAGTTTTAAATTGCTAATTTTGTAGAGTTTTAATTGCATTTACTGTTTAGGACTACACACTCGTGTGTTAGCCTTTTCTGTGTTTATTTACTGTATTATTGCATTGTTTAGCCTGCTTCAACAAAAAAAAATATATATACTATCTTGTTTGCTCGTTTCCCACCTTTTCTAGCCAGTCCATATCCCAGGCTTTGCTTGTCTCAGGACTTTATTTTCTGTGCTCAGAGCTATCCAGACCTTGCTGTGGTAGAGGGAAGTCCTACTGCCTACCAGTGGGACTGGTGAGCATTGTACTGCCTATCTAACACTAGAGGAGTGGTTTCTAACTCTGAAATTTTAATTTTATTAGCCTTTTTGGGCTAATTTCTATCCCTTTCAACTTTCTGGCTAAAAAACGCGTGTGTTTGCATATTTTTCACATCGTGCAGCACTACGAGGCTACAGTTAAACTATTGCAGGTGCCAGAAAGTCTGCTCTTCAAAATTTTCCTTAAAACTAGCTGGTTTCTCAGTAGTAGCACTAAAATCTGAACCCCTGTGACTAGCACTTGCTCTAGAACCTGCTGGAAAGCACTAGGAAGCCTGCAACTGATACAAGCACTCAGCTCTCCTTATCAATAAGAAGAAATTAATCATAGGCACTAAACAGCCTACAATTGCAAAGTATCTTGCAAAGGTAAGGGAAACAGCTCTTAAACTTTACAAAAAAGCACCTAAACAGGCATGTCCAAGGGTCAGCTTCCGGTGATTTCTCCTGTCCACCTGCTGAATCTGGGCATAATGGGGCAATGCAGCAACTGCCTCATGTACACAGACAATCCTCTCCTCCTACCACCCAACACTACAACCTGCGAGAGATGCACTTACATAGCCAAACTGGAAGCAAAGCTCTCTCCGGTCAAGATTGTGCTAGACAGTCAGGAGGAGAAGGCTAACACCTGCATTACACCTCTAGCAACTCACAGCCCTTCAAAACCCACAACATCAACACCCACACATAGCAACACAAAACCCACATATGCGGAGGCCCTGAACATTAACCTGCCCAAGCAACAAGGACCTCTGAAGCCGAAACGCAAACAAACACCAGTCACAACCAAAGTGACACATAGCTCACAACATCAGTGTGCCACCCAACAACAGCCCCTAAGGCAAGACAATGTACCCAACACTTTAGTCATAAGTGACTCTATAGTCAGGCACACTGATGTCCCACTCACCAGGCTGAACAAGGAGAAAATTACAGTTAGCTGCCTGTCGGGTGCCAGGATCCGCCACATAACGCATGCACTCAAGTCACTCCACAACAAGTACAAATACAACTCTGTCATTGTCCATGCTGGAGTGAATGATTTGAGATGTACCTACCTGGACTACATGAAAAGAGACATGGAAGAGCTCTTGCATCATGTGACCCAGGCAGGTATGACCCTAGCCCTGAGAAGCATCCTGCCTTCACCCAGAATGATACCACAGTATAAGGACAAAATGATTGACTTCAACAATTGGCTAAGCTTCTGGTGTCATTCAAAGTATTTGTCTGCCTGGGAAGACATGATCGACAAACCACGATGCTTTGCCAGAGATGGTCTGCACCTGTCACCCCTGGGATTCAGGTTACTGGCTAAAGCTCTTGCCACCCCTATAGTGCCTTTTTTAGGCAAGGTTCAAAGGATAAAACCACCACCGTAACAGATACAAGCATGCAAAATCTGCCAAAACGAGTGCTCACTCTGAAAATGCAAAAAAAAAATTGAAAAGGTTGGCTTCCTATAAATCTTTGACTCAAGGCAACCCTCTAAAACGTTTTTATACAAGTGTACGTCCAAATAACCAACCTCTTCCTTACCTACTGAGTATGTACATTTATAGAAGTCTGTTGTGGAATTTAGTACTTTGGTACTGGGAGACAAAGTATGTGTTAAACTCTAGGTTTAAGAAGTACCTATTTAGATATTTTAGGTTCTTGGATGATATCCTAGTACTTTGGGACAGTACGGAGATTGAGGTAGTGGAGTTTATGGAATATCTAAATTCCACAAAGGACTCTCTAGGTTAACTAGTGAATTTAACAAATTTGTGGAAGAGCTGAGTCCTGAAGAGCTTGTTAGCAGATAGAGGGTACCCAGGGTACCTTTTAGATGGGCAGGAAGGATATGAAATAAATAGAAGGGACATTTGGTATCCCCCATTGATAAAGAACATTGAGGTACAGATGAGGAAGGAAGAAGTGATTAAAATGGACTCTTTTTGTTGTGCTATGACATATGATAAATATTCTACTGAGATCTGAAGAATAATGGAGAAAAATTGGGGTGGGGTGTTTGGAGCCTTTGGCCTGATGGAAAATGTGGGACCTAACCCCAACATTGTGTATAGGAAAGGAAATAATTTAAAGTCATTATTTGAGAAGAATCAGGAGAAGGATGGAAGGCTTTGCTTGGGCAGGATGAGCAAATTTGGTAACTGTAGGGAGTGTAGATTCATGTATGAGACCACTAACATTAGTATTACTGGATACAAAAGGGTGCTTGGTTAAAGGATTGTACAACTGCCAGACAAAGGGGGTTGTTTATGTGGCTTTATGCCAAACATGTAATGTGTATTACATACGGAAAACAGAGAAAGAGTTAAGAAAACGGGTGTACCAACACAACTATGCTATTAGGAGGGAAGATGGGACTAATGCACTCTATAGGCATATTATTACGTGCAAAGATTTTGAAAAGTTTTGTTTTTGAGTGTTGGAAAATGTCCGAAGACAAGAGAGAGGAGGAAATTGGTCCAATTTTGTGGAATACAGGGAAATTCTTTGGCAGGTGCTGTTAAATGCAAGCAACCCACCAGGCCTTAATAAAAGGATTTCAGTTAGTAGTCTTTTGGATTTAAGGGCAGAAGAGATTAAATGAACAAAATAAGAAATAAAAAAAAACACAAAACAAAATTTATTGAAATTGATTTCCCAAGTTTGATTCACAGGTTATAGAATGACTAATTAAATAAATAAAATAATTTTACTGATTAAGAGGCATAGTTTTCATAGAAAATAACGAATATGTTGGTACATGCAGGGCATGCTACAATTTATAAGGAGACACACACACACACACACACACACACACACACACACACAATATATTACATACAAAAACACAAAAATTGAGAAGTATAGGATTTTAGCGGGGATTATTTAGTAAATGCAATAATATTATTATTATTATTATTATTTTATGTTTAAATTTTAAATAAATGTATATTGAAGGCCAGTCTACAGATGTGAAGATTTTAGGAAAAAGGTGTGTGTTTTTTAAAAAATGTCACGATTGTTGTTTGATATAAAATTGAGGAAATTATGTGTTTACTTTGTATGTGATGAACGAAAGCGCTTATACAGCCTTTCTGGAAACTGGTGTTGTTGCTCAGCTTTCTTTGCTAAAGCCTTTCACTGAACTTTGTTTGAAGGTGACTGAATTATCTGAGTTTGAAGTTTTGCAGTCACACTTATGTGCAACGTTCAGGAGCATATCACTAAATGCACTGATGACTTCCAACTCAAAAAATTATGTTTAAGAGAAGTTTTGTTATTTACTGGTTCACACAAGGACTAACATGGAGACAAGCACAGGGCGGCAGGGGAGAGGAAGGAAGAAAGTTTAAGGAAGGAATCAAGGGCAGACAAAGATTCACTTTCAAAGAATGACAGTGGAAGGTATTGACACAACAGGTGACAGTGGAAGGAAGAAGACTGACAGAAGGTGGACAACTGGTGATGAGTAGGAATAGACTGTCAACAGGGTAAGAGGACAGTGAATGGTATGGAAGGCCTACTTGACTGGGAATAGGTTAACCCCACCAGATGCCTGTTTGAATCACCTTCATGCAACTTAATCAGCCAAACATGAAAATGCTCCAGGATGCAAACACAGGCATACAGCTGGCAGACCTGCCAGGTATCTCAGGAGGACCCCTCCAAACCAGTATCAGGGGAGCAGCCTTCATTGTCTTATTGACAGCTCACCACCAAGAAGCCTTCCTGGTCACCTTTCAAAGGATAAAGGTTAACCGGCAGACAGGTAGGCAATGGTTCTCCTGGGAACTCAGCAGCAGGCATATTAGCCATTGTAGAGCTAGGTGACCACCTCACCTTAGCCTGAACCACTGCTGACCCCAGAAAAGAGAAAAAAATTAAAAAAGGAGGAAAATACAGCAATATTACTACATGTTTATTACAATTTATTAATTTTTTGCAGTATAATATCACATGTACATTGCCAAACGGAGCCCTTGTCACATCGCCTTAAACCACACATCGACTGAATGCACTCTCCTTGGCCACTATAAAACAAAAGACAGGCAGTAATCAGTACTGTATATCCCTAACAGACTGCAATTACAACAAATGGTATGCTAAATGTACAGTGGCAAAATAAATATTGAATACTTAGAATAATAAGTTGGCTCATTCACCCTTTCACTGGTGAAACAAGTCTCAGTAGTGCCTCTACAGCAACTGTATATCAGTCTGTGCTGATCATTAGAGTGGGTGATGCCAATGACATCACAACACACTAGCAAGCTGGTGCTAGGCAATGTTCTACAGAGGGTCACCATACTGCCTCAGCAGATGCTCCATGTTATGCTTGTGCAGCAGATGAAGGAAGATTTTTGTTTCCTGGCTGCACCATGCAGAAGCCCTGCTGGAAAGGCAATGTTCACTCAGCAGGTCAGAACAAGGATGGAAACTGTATCCTAGTGTGCATGGCTACATGTAGCAAACACCACATGATGTACAACATACTGAAGGTCTGACCATGAGACTCACATTCCTATGTACATCTTAGGGTTTCAGTTCCAGTGGAAGAAGCCTTGATGAGGAGAAATTTAAAACAACAAGCTCAGTAATTATTATGAGCCTGGAAAGTTTGTCAGTTCTTCAGTGTTTATTGTTTACAAGGGCAAAGAAGTGTTAACACTACTGAGCTGACGACTTGAGCAAAAGTTTGTGAATTTGCTGAGTTGCATATTTCATCAACAAGAGATGAAACAGTTTGTGCTATAAGTGACAATCAAACAAGTAGACTATTAAGAGTTGCAGACCTGACCTTATTAAAATGGTGTGGAAATACATACAACTGATGTTACTAGTATACAGTTAATAGATTTAACTGAGAAAATGGAGGCATGTATGTTAAAATGAGAGTCAAACAGGCAAAATGAGAGCTTAAGTAAACATGCACTGTAACAGCAAAGACTATTACAAACAGAGCCATATGAAAAAGTATTGTGATAATGATGGCGACAACAGAAAAAGCCACAGGGACTTTTAAGATGACTGCATATTGATCAATGGATCTTCAGTTCTCCCAGTGTGAAAATACAAATTGAGAGAAAGTATTGTCAATGAAACTAGGCAAAATTCAATTACTGGTTGGTAAGTATACTGCCTGGATGCCAAACAAAGAAGAAATTTGGAAAACGTGAAAGAAAATCAACAAAAAAGGTGAAGAGAAAACACTGTCTGGGAAGGATTCTGTAGCTGTTCAGCAAAGAGCAGTTCAAACTTTAGCTTTGATTCAAGAGATGGCTTCCAGTAATTTAGCAATAATAAATCAAATATACTCAGAGATTATTAAAATAAATGAAATGCTGTAGGAATACATCAACTCAACTAACAAAAGGCTGGAACATAGAATAAGCTTTAACTATCTGTTCAGAACTGATGAAATTGCAAAAATAAGAGGATGAAATGAAAAAAAAACTGGCTGAGTATGAGGCTTTTTGAGAAGAGCGGTTTCAAGAAAATTGGTTAGACAACAGAGCAGGCAGAGAAAACCTGAGATTTTCTGATGTAGCATAGAAAATGGAAGAAATATACTTTATTAATTTTAGGAAAGCACAAATAAGCAACTAGGCTGGTGTTTCCACAGCAGGATTTAATTGAAATGGCAAACTGAGGGTTTGCTCCAAACCTAGCCATGATCTATATTAGTAAAGATACAATCAAACCAGCAAAAAGAGTTGATCCTGACAAAACTGTGGTAGAATGGTAAAGTATTAAAAACTGGTGATGGCAAGTGTTTGTAAAAAAAAATATTATTCACTGTAAATCAGGCAGAAGAAATGCAAATTTATCCTTGCAAAAGGACTATCGAGGTTCAAATGTCAGATTCAAGCTGCTATATCCAGCTGTCTTTAAAGTACTTTTTTTCCTGAAGGATCAAAGCCATGTTTCAATGCAAAACAGGCTAAGGAGGCAAAAAAGTTTATCTAACAAAAAGTGAGTAAAGCAAGCCGAATGAGACTCTCTCTCATTGTTCTCACATAAAGTTCATAGAGAGACTTTGCCAGTGATACCTTTTCCAATGTCCCAAAGGAAAATGTTTGAGAGACAGAAAAAAGCCCAGGAGCTGACTAGAAGAATTAGGAGTAACTTGGACTTGAACCAGAGTCTGGTGTTGGAAGATGGAGATTAACAGGAACCTGGATACAAAGCACAGTGAGGAGACAGAATTAGTAACAATGACCTGAGGACACTTCAGCAAGAACTTACAGTACCATTATATATATTATTCACCGGGTCATATAAATATGAGGAGATTCCTCAAGGTTGGAGACATGTGCGTATTAAACCCATTTTTAAGGGAAACGGGAGTAGGATGAACCCAGAGTTATATAGACCCTTAAATCTACTTTTACATTGTGGAAAAATAATGGAGAAGGTAATATTGGACAAGTTACTGTCAGAACTGGATAGGTTGGGACTTAAACCATATATGCATATGTTGAAAACAGATTTATTACCACCTGTAACATGATATTCTATAACAATATAATAAGAACTATGAATGTAAAATTGTGCTGTGATGTAATTTATATAGATTTAACTTTAGCATTTGACAGGGTCATACACGTAACACTGATCAATAAATTAGTATAACTAGGTACTGATGTACTCTTGATAAGATGGATAGCTGCATGGCTTACCAATAGGATATGGAAAGTATATTATACAGCAACTGGACAGGTGAAATCCTTGGTTCCAATCAGGGTGTCCCACAGGGCTCTGTCCTAGGCCCTTACTTGTCTAGACTGCATCTTTCAGACCTAACTTTTTTATCTGAGGTGTTCTACAATCTATATGCAGACGACCTGAAATTGGGTAAACTGATTACATGTGTTACACAGATAAGGCATGGCTCCAAAATAACTTGACTAAATTGACCATTTGGGCACCGAAGAATAATATGCTGATAAATACGTCAAAAACTAAGCATATGAAATTTGGTAGGCATAAATTGAAAGATGAATATTTAATACAGCTCACAGGGATTGAAACTGTAGACCCATTTAAGGACCTGGGTATATGGGTAGATTCAGCTATGAGTTTTTCTAATCATATCAACCAATTGGTTAATGTTAGTTATAGAACTATAGGTTGTATAAAAAATGTATAAAGTCTAAGAAATCAAAAATAATGAAGTAATTGTTTGTTAGTTACATTAGACCCAAACTTGAGCATGGAATAACAAAATGGAAACCCTGTCAGAAAACAAGCATGAGTAAACTGGAAAGAGTACAATGGAAATATACCAAGGGTATCCATGGATGGAAGAATTTTAGCCATTATGAAAGAATAAAATATCTGAACTTGTACAGTATCTCTTACAGATATTTAAGAGGAGATCTTATTCAGGTATACAAGGCATTTAGTGACAACTACCTCTGGGAATGTTTGGGGTTAACAAAAAGTACTAGAGAATTATCAGGCAACCTATGTAGGAGATTCTATAGGAATGAGTGTACTAATTGGTTCTATGACAGAGTAGCTGATGCATGGAACTGACTACCAAATTACATTAAAACAAGCACTAGTTTAGACATTTTAAGAACAGCCTGGATACTTATTAAGGGAACAAGTGTTTTGGTATATTGGCAAGCTAGAAGGGCATTTATGCCTATGCTTGAAATATTTGTATGTATGTATATCTTTTAAAAAGGGTGAATATCTGGATTAGTGCCCATGGCTTAATCTAAAAACTAGTGTTTTTGAAAGCAAATAGGCTTTAAACATAAGACAAAATTATGAAAGTCATGAAAAATGCTAAGTTCCTTACATCTGCAAATATATTAGCTTTTTTTCATTAGCAAATGTCCAGTGGGAATCAAGAAGTCTGCAGCTGAAGGCAACTGTATGTTCTGTTCTGAGAGAACTTTACAAAGATTCATTCCTGATTACTTTTACATTGAGACAAGCTGACTGTAGGTGCAAACAATTAGTCTTGAGAGAGATAGCAACCTCCCAATCAACCTTAATGCTTTAATGCATTTAAAAGCACAGTGTACAATTTAGATTCATTTAAAGATAGCCAGTGCACTTCCTCTTAGAGTTGAAAGTTACAAGAGATATGAAAAGAACAGAAAGCAATTAGTGCCAATGGGAACACAAGTTGTAGAAAACAGTTTAGCATAGGTAACCTTAATTTTATATTTGGCAATGCTTGTGGGTGCAGCTGTTGATTTGGTGGAATTGCTCCTGTCTGGTGGGTTAAAACCTCATTTTATGAAGCTATACATAGCTTTATGTGTTTATTCTAATTTAATACGGGATGGGGACGTTCAATGGAGATAAGAAACAAGTGGATAAAAATTCAGCCTGCTAAACATTACAGTGTACATGTAACACAAAAGTTAAAAATATACATTCAAAAATGTCATGTATAATAGGTGGGAACAACAGTTCTTTTATCATAATGGCTATGCTATCCATATTATCTTGGAATGTAAATGGCCTTACAGATATAAACACAAAGGAAAAAATACCAAATTATATTAGGAAATGCAAAGTGAAAATAACAATGTTACAGAAGACACATCTGAAAATAAATGAGCATGTGAATTTGAAGAAAAGAAAGGATTTTAGGATGGATATTCAGCAAAATATCAGGGACAAAGGAAAACAGGAGTAATTATACTAATTGTTAGAGGGGCTCCAACAGTGATTGAAGAATAATAATAATAATAATAATAATAATAATAATAATAAGAAAAAGGCAATAATGGTAGATTTAAGAAACAGGTAACTATAAAAAAAAATGTTGGGAGAGTTCTGCATTAACAGATTTTACATATTCCCTGCAGAATACTCTTGTCAGAAATACTGGGTAAGCAAATGACTAAGGGTATGATTTTTGGGGTGGGACACAGGTTCTGAATTGCCTAGACATAGCAATGCCTTATTAAGTTTAATTCTGTTGGCTGCCCAAAAAACAAACAAAAATAAATACAAAAAAATGGAACTGAAAGTCTAAACCAATTGTACTTTGAGTACTGATTATAAAGGTGATAAAAGAACTAGAAGTGGGATCTTTAGAAAAGGGAAGTTGAAAATTACATAGAAATAAAGGAAAAGTCCTAGGGTCCACAGAAGATATTACATGGATGAAAGTAAAGCTTCAGGTAGCAGTCGATTCTGAAGAATTTGCACTTGACAGAACTATTATGCAAAGATAAGTAAAAGGAAAAAAACTCGTGTGTTCAAAAGAATCTTAATGTTGTTGAACATAGCATAAAAAAAGCTTTGTGGGTAATACTAAAGTGAACAGAACACAGAAGTGAGATACTGAAGTCTATAAATGCATTAGAGGTAATGAAACAGCAGTGCAAGTCAGACTGCTTGCAGAAAGACAGAATTAAGTGAAATTGTAAATTTAAACTAGACATGGGAGCACAATGAAATAGCTTGCCTTAAGATATTTTAAGTCATTAGGGCTAGGAGATACTGAAACGATAGTTGTGTGCACCATTAAGAAATTCTGGCTACTCTTGTGAATATAAAGATGCAAAAGAACTACAAAATCCATTTTCAAACTCCAGAACTTAAATAAGTTAATTTTAATATCTTGGGTGCACTGCTTGGAGGAATCAAGGAATGGAAAGCAAACAGTGTGTGTGTGTGTGTGTGTGTGTGTGTGTGCGCATGTGTGCAGTACTAGGTGCACGTAGATGTCAGATGCTGTACAGTTATCACAACGATATGCTGCATAATGTCACTGGTTTATATACAGGCATTGGAAGTCTGCCAAGAGAAGAGCTTAGCAATGTAAATCTTTATGCTTTGTCAGTGATGTATACTCCCAGAAAGTACCAGAAGCTCTCAAGAGAAGAGCTGAGCAGCAACTAAAGTGAATGGATAGTGTAGGTGTCATTTTAAAGCAGTAAGAGTAACAGTAATGGGTAGATTGCATGGTTACATTTATAAAGTAATAGCTGCACCTCTGTTTATCTGTAGCATCTACATAAAGTAATACAAAGTGAGTACTCCTTGTTTTCAGATGATGCAATCTCAGTTATGTCAATTTATTTATTTTTTTTCTTCTCAATATTAGTTGCAAGTCACAGGTTACTGTAGAACAATATATAACAGGAAAGCTCTAAAATGTGTACATTTAAACCACCTTTAAGAAGGCAAAGATGCTTTAAACTTTCATTATCAGAGGTGTTTCAAAGATCAGTTGCATATGTAACTGAGGCTTGGAAGGGGCTGTTAGAATAATTAATGATCTATTAATGTCTGATCAGACATAAGAGCATGGCCAGAAACGTTATGGCAGCTAAACAAATTAAGACAACATACATTTTAAGTTAAATAAAAGCAAACGTAAAATGTGTCTGGAATACACTTGTCATATTCCAGTGTCAGAAGATCTCAAACCCAGTGTTGAAGGAGTCAGAGCAATTGTATAAATGCCAAAAAATGGAATATCACAAATAGGGCATATAGCTTTAAATGCTAATGAGCTACAGAAAGCTGCATGTCATATGGTACACATTTCTTAGAGAGATTTCACAAAGACCTCCAGCAGTCTAGTCACATCCACAGTGTCTATATGGTTCTCACTTATATTAGACATCACTCTCTGTTGGTCCACCCTGCACTCCATTAATTCTTTCATCAGATCGATTTCCTGACTAGTTGTGTTCAGTGACTTGGTTCAATACAAAGCTGTAACTCAGAAAGTCATACTGGATGCCATCCATTCACTGCACAGATCACCGGTGAGGCCACATTTTGTGCTGCAAGCTGTATACTGAAATGAAGATTAAATTGGTGGAAAGAACTATGAATGTAATAAAACTGTGACAAGAATGAAGAGGAGAGGCTATGAGGGTTTTGTTTTAATCATATGATGGGCATAGTACAACAGCTTTAGTGACTACTGTAAAGCTGTCATTTATAAAATGAAAAATCATCACATTAGCACTGGAAATTATTAGTGATCACTGAGAAAATTTACTTTGGTGTAATTTAGTGACTGCAGACACGTCAAAAATGCAATGTTTAATTATGAAGTACTGAAGTGTCAAGGATGTTTTGTTGGGTCAACATATGATTTGTTTTTATTTATATAAATGTATGACTGCATGTAAGTGATGGTTTAATAAAGATGTTTCTTATTTAAAAAAGGAGCAGGAATTGAATAATTTATGCAATGTTGTTTAGGTTTTATGACATAGCAATCTATGTGGAGCATAATGTTTGTTAATTTTAACTTGTTAATACAGTTTGATTACTTTTATATAAATGTAAATGTACCTATGTCACAAGTGATAATTCAATAAAGGTGTTTAAAAAAAGTTTTTATGATATGCAAATTTGAAGAAAAAAGAGAAAGGACGATATGGTATGGACACTGCATTATCTGGCATGGGTAGTAAAGTTAATGTTGAAAAGAAAGGATTACAGAGTGAGAAGAGGCATAGGCGTTAGCTGGAAGGGGCGGACATTTGGAAATAACCCAGCCTTGAAATGCACTACTAAAAGCAGCATAGTGCTTGAGACAGATGAAAACAGTTTTTATAACATGAACTGTACATTTCATTATGCATTTTGTAGCAGCATAATGCTTGCAATATTTCTGATATAATATAGATATTGTTTCTTTTGTCCAGTTTGTTCCCTACTATAAACATTATAGTTTGCTGCATTACATTGTGCTACTGTTCTGTCTGCTAAGATGACCCAGGGCTTTACCTTTTCCTAGTATTAGTCTGCATATTTAATTTGGAAGTCTGTTTTATATATTGCTGGAATGTTATTCGTTTGTTATGCAGTCACAGATGCAGTGCTGCAAAGATAACCATTTGATGTTCTTGAATTTATTTTCTTGCCTAAGTACTCACTATTTCATTGTCACTTTTTCTACCTTTAAGCTACAGGACATCAAACCTCCTTTCTGTAGAAACCAAGGTAGCCTGACAATCAGTAAGCCCAGCACATAGCTCCATGGCCCTGGTTTCCAGCCCAGCACACAGCTCCATGGCCCTGGTTTCCATCCCTGCAACTGAAATATAGACTGCCCTTGCTACACAAATCTCCTTATGGACTGAGTGAATTGATTTCAGATTTCAAAGTTGTCTTACTATTTTCCCTTATTTATTTTATATTACAGTTTAGCAAGAAAGTGCAGAACATACACACAAGCAGTAGTCTCAGAACTTGCACTCTAGATACTTAATATTTCGCCAATGTCCTGTTGGTATTCTGCTTGGATTTGGTGAGGTCAGCAGATATGTATGCAGTCTTGGGACTGTAGATTTATACATGTAATCAATTTTCAGGATGCCCATACCTCCTTCAGAACAAGGAATATTTAATGTTGGTATACACTGATTTTTATATATCATTTGATAAGCGTGAAGCATTTTTCTTGTTTTCCTGTCCACTACTAATCCCATACGTTCTGGGTCCAATCATTTGCCACAAAACTATAAGTTAGAACCTGAAGAGCAAATTGGTTTATAGCTTGGACTTTGTTCCTAGATGTCAGAGCTATTTCAGTATTAATTTTAGTCTTCTAAAATATTCTTTACTGAGATTTGTTCAGGTTTTATTGTCAATCCTTTATAGATTCCCAAATATTGATATACTCCCTCCTACTCCATTTCCTTTATAGCACATTCCTGTTCCAGGCTGAAATGTTCTTGATGCTGCAGCTTTCCTGCTTTAAAATATCGCTTTCACACATTTATCAAGACCAAATGCATTCTTATATCATCTGAAAAAGTTCTGACCACTTCCAGTTGTGCTTTCAGTTCATCTGATGAGCTATACAGTTTTAAATCATTCCTAAAAAAAGATGAGAAGTCTTTAGATTTTGTTGTTGTCTGGGAGTCAAATTATAACATGGCCTAATCTGTTAAGTAGACAGCTTAAAGAGTTAAAAGCAAGACAAAAGTGGAGCGGTAACAGAGTCACCCTGGAATATCCCCTTTGGAATTTTTATCCCTGCAATAATAATTTGCCATTTATCATGGCTTAGTTGCAAAGTGGTTTGCCACTGTTTCACGATCCCTGTAAAGTAAATGATTAATGTAAGATTTATCTTCTACATCTGTAAGCACTCCTTTATCCATCAATGCGGGATGCTGTCAAATACTTTTTTGTAATGTGTGTGTGTGTCTTCTTTCGGCTTTTCTCGGTTAGGGGTCGCCACAGCGGAACTCCGGCCCGCTAATGATTGGCAGTAGATTTTTACGTGCTGGCTTGCCGGGCCTAACGCACAACCTTCAAAGAAGGAAAGCCCATCCACGCATGTCGTCACACAGAAGACGCTCTAACTGAGAATCGAACGGGGAACGTCTGTGAGGCAACAACACTACCGCAGCACCACCACCCCATATTTAGATTCGTCCCAGTTTTACAATTCTCCATTTATAACTTTAAATGACAAATGATTCGTTGTTCCATATGACTTTTTGTTAGCCTTTTGTTCTACTGCCATGAACGAGCTTTCTTCTTTAAGGACTATAAACTCTATCAGCATCAATTACTGTGTACATAGTTTATACATTGTCAGAAGGCAAGTTACTGGTCTATAGTTTTTAGGTTAGCTTGCAGGTTCACTCTTAAGGAGGAGAATGATTTTTTCCAGTTGTTAACCAGATTGGTGCCTGTTCAGGGTGTGTATATAAATAGCTCTTACTCAGGGCTCAATCTTCATGTAAAGAAGTTAATAATTTTAGTCAGACGTTAGGTACTGCATCTGGGCCTGCGGTTTTCTAGTTAGGAGCTTTTCTTAATTTTGTTTCAATTTCTCTGGCCATTACTTCATCCCATTTCATATCCTGTACACTTGAACTTCTTACCATTTCTTTTACTTTTTCTATCCATTCAGCATATTTATTATGTCCCACAGAGTCTTCATAGTTACTTCGCCAAAGTGTGTCTATTTCTTCTTTTTTTGGACGTGGTCCTGTTTCTTTTGTTTTGTTTCTCAATTCTCTATAAAACTTTTTGGATCATCAATGAATTGCTTATTTTGCAGTTTCCTTTATATTTATCTGAATGTCTTATAAGTATTTCTCCTTTGCATAAATACTGTACCATATTAATTATCTCTTTCTTTCCCATGTCCACATTACTTCATGTCTCCCGCTCCACCTGTTTCTCCTTAGCTTGGAGACTCATTGTTACATCATGCTGTGATATAACCTTTGTTAGACTTTCTACACTAAATCCTTCACTTTGCAGGTATTCCATCAGTTTCTATTTGTTTAACTTTATCTTCTGTTCTACCTTCTTCCTTTGTGAACTTATTTTTAGTACTGTAAATTTTTTCATATCTGGATGCCTTTCCCCTTATTTCCCTTCAAATATCTTTGGAGCTGCTTTTTCGTATTGATTATTTTGGATTTCTCCTTTGCAAAAATATTGCACCATATGAGATCTTTCCCATGTCCATATTTCTTTTTTATCTTCTTCTTTTGGCTGTTCCTGTTTCTGGTCGCCACAGCGGATCAATCTGTTTCCATTTTTTCCTGTCCTCTGCATATTGCTCTGTCACACCAACCACCTGTATGTCCTCACTCACCACATCCATAAACCTTATCTTAGGCCTTTCTCTTTCCTGGCAGCTCCATCCTTAGTATCCTTTTCCCAATATACCCAGCATCCCTCCTCGCACATGTCCAAACCAATGCAATCTCAAGTCTCTGGCTTTATCTCCAAACCTTGCAACCTGAGCTGATCCTCTAATATACCGATTCCTAATCCTGTCCATCCTCATTACACCCAATGCATATCTTAACATCTTTATCTCTGCCACCTCCAGCTCTGACTCCTGCCTTTTTGTCACCGTCACCGTCTCCAGCTCATATAACATAGCTGGTATCACTACCCTCTTGTATACCTTCCCTTTCACTCTTAATGGTACCCGTCTGTCACAAATCCCTCCTGACACTCTTCTCCACCCTGCCTGTACTCTTTTCTTCACCTCTCTTTCACACTCACCATTACTCTGAACTGTTGATCCCAAGTATTTAAACTCATCCACTTTCGCCAACTCTACTCCCTGCATCCTCACCAATCCTCTACCCTCCCTCTCATTCTTCTTTTTTTATACCTTTCTAAAATCTCTACATTTTGTTCTTTATATTTTCGCATTTCCTCAGTCGTCTAATTTTCCAAATAGCTCAAAGTTTCTTAAGGTATAATTTTTGTGAACTTGTATTAATGAACAGTAGTTTACATTTGAAGCTTCTGACAGTTTTTCTTGTGCAAGTATCTTTCCCCTAATTTCTTTCTTAATCTTTTTGAATATCCTCTATCAGGAAATTCTGGGCTTCTTGCATAATAGAAACAATACATAATTTCAATACAAATACAAATGTGGGCAGCACTGTGGTGCATTGGTTAGCACTGTCACCTTACAGCATGAGGTTCTCCAGTTCGATTCTCGACTGGGGTACCTACTGTGTGGAGTCTGCATGTCCTCTCTCCATTAGTGCCGGTTTCCTCTAGGTGCTCCAGTTTCCGCCCACATTCCAAAGGTATGCATCTGGAGCATCTATCCCCAAGCCTCTGCTGAAAATGGGCTCTGCCCCAGTAAACCAATGTTAAATACATTTCTTATCTCAATAGTCCACTCTATCATCTTAATGGCTCTTTTTTGGCTTGTCAGTTTTTGCATTTTTTGTGAACTACTACTCCTACCTTCTACAATGGGGGAGGCATCCTCACCCTCAGACTGGTCTAACCCTACTGTAGGAATTTTGTTTGTGTCTTGTGGATTCTACACTGTCATTTTTTCCAGTCTTGGCACCAATGCAACTACCAGGATTTCGCACTTTTTTTATCATGAGACTTGTGCACCCAATGGTCTTTTTTTATTTTTTAACCTACTTCTGTCCATCATATATGCTACATAAAATACAGTCTATATATACCAGTATCATCTTGGTAAGATTTTGAAACAGAAAAAGGTCTACTTCAAGAAAGTACTCACCAAGACTTCAGGATGAATTAAATTCCAGCAATACTACTCTCCTTTGCTGGCTGATTTTATCATCTCTTCATTCAAACCCCGATCCTCTGTCTATTCGAACACCTGCATAGCATTTACAACAGACCAATTAACACATAAAATAACTACTACACCAAGCAATGCCGCCCAAACCCACTATACTACAATCACACCCTTGTGCACTCCTCATGACATACACTACTACAGCTCTCACTACTTTCCACAAAAATAAAAAACTACTAATACATTACACATTTAAACCTCCCACACTATAAAACCTACCATATTGTAACTGCCACTTTACTGATACTATTACTTGCAGGTGACATACAGCTAAATTTTGGTGCTAGCATCTCTAGTATTCCAACTAATTCCAATTGGCTTTTTCACAGTTCAAAATACAAAGGGACTAAACATGTTTTCTATGCATTACTATAAGACATGTAACAAAATCAACTACCTTCAGGCTTGGCTTCACATTTAACATGGGTGTATTAGAACTCACTGAAGCTTCTGTAAAAATCCAATATTCAAGACTTAAAATTTTACTTACCAAACTAAAATACTTTCAAAAAGGACAACACTAAACGAGCAGCAGGTGGAGTCTTTATTATAGTTAAACAAAAAGCACAACACAACATATTAATTACACTTTCTAACAATCCAACTAACAATACATTAGGATACATGCCAGTCATCGTCACATTAACAACTTTTAAGAACAAAAATGAACATATAGGTTGCTTCTACCTCCACTCCAAAAACAGCAGCCAAGACATTACCGTTTATCTTTCATCTTAGATTGATTCCATGATACATAATACTGAGTTTCTGCTCTTCTCAGACTTCAATATTCCCTGTCTTCACAAGTGTAATCTCAACCTGAATAAAACATTCAAGTACTAGGTTTCTCCAAGCTTAACAATTCCCCAACTATAACAGTATCAAGAACTAAGACAAAAAGCATAATTGACTAGATACTCTCAAAGCAGTCTAACAACTACCAAATCAGTTATACACTACCCAATGACTGCAGTAACCACAACTCAATTTATATCTTGCTGAAAAAACATTTCCTTTATCCCAGTACAAAGACCATAACATTAAGAAACTGGAACATGCTACCAACTTAAGCTATCTAAGCAAGTACTATTAGCAATTAAATGGTGAACATTAAACCAAATGGACACTAAACCATGCTGTTCACCTTTTCAACGCCATCTTACAAATTATTATAGAGAACGCATGCCTAGCAGTTTAAATTTTGGACTTTTGTGCATTGTGATGAACTGTTGTGTGTGCTAGCCAGGGCATTTACCAAGTGGAGACTATAACAAGTATACTAAAGTACAGTTGTGTACATTTACCATAAATGTAGATGTTCAAGTGTATTCACTGTTGCAGTCATTACATTTGAGTAATCTGCTGGCAGGTTGCCCTCAGTCGGCCTGAATTCCAAAGTCTTGGGTCCTGCGTCAGTTGCTGTCTCCTCTTCCATGACGTCAGGTTGTCAGGGGTATAAAACATGCAGCCGACACCATTTTCTTTAGTTTTTCTTGCCCCAGATTATTTATATATATATATATATATATATATATATATATATATATATATATAAAAAATTATATATATATATATAAATACATGCATCAATATAAACTTTACCTTCATCTACAAGCAAATACACCACATATGTTGTAGACAATAGAGAAGGAAAGATAAACTCCACAATGAAAGGGGGATGGCGGGAGGGTAACCTGGACTGCAACAGTGAATACACTCGAACATCTACATTTATGGTAAGTGTACACAACTGTACTGTTCTTCGTGTTTCACTGTTGCAGTCATTACATTTGGGTAGAATCCCAAAGTTATGGTTGGGCGGCTGCAACTAAACAGCATTAGGTGCGGCTATAAGGCCCTGCAGAACTGCAGTGGCAAAGCCTGCCCTGGACTTTGAGTAGAGAGGCAAATGATAATGCTTTGTACAGGTGTGAACAGAACTCCAAGTAGAAGCCTCTAGAATGTCTTTGGTTGGTACTCCTCTGAGAAAGGCTGCTGAAGTAGCTGCAGCTCTGGTGGAATGAGACCTCATGCTCTTGGGCACAGGTTTACCATGGTGTAAGTAGCAGAAACGAATGCAGTGGCTTATCCACTATGATATAGTCTGCTTTGAAATAGCCTTTCCTTCTGATCTTGCAGCATATGCCACTAGTAATAGCTCAGTTTTTCTTAGAACTTTAGTCCTGCTCAAGTAGAATCTTAACTGTCTGTGCTCGTCCAAGGAATGCAGAAATCTTTCCCCCCTTGTTCTGCGGATTTGGATAAAAGGTTGTCAGATGAATAGTCTGGTTAAGAGCCACACTGGAAACCATCTTAGGCATAAATGTAGGATTTGTCCTCAGAGACACCCTGTCTGGATAAAATATGATAAAAGGCTCTAAAGCCATGAGGGCCTGTAGCTCTGAAACTCTTCTTGCAGAAGTAATTGCTAGTAGCAGAGCTGTTTTCCATGATAAGAACTTTATATCAGCGGTAGCAGCTGGTTCAAATGGAGGCAGGGTGAGCTTTTCCAACACATAATTGAGGACCCATGCAGGTATTGGCGATCTTCTAGGAGGCCTTAAATTTTTGGCTCCTCTAAGATACTGCTTTAGTAAAGGATGAGAAAAGATTAGTGGCTCTGTATTGTAATAAGCTGAAATGGCAGAGGCATGAACTTTAATTGATGAAAAAGACAGGCCCCTGTCAAGCATATCAGTTAAATATTGCAATATCAGAGGAATATTTGGTTCTGCTGTATCAGTTCCTTGTGCTCGATTCCAAGCACAGAATCTCTTTCATTTATCAGCATAAGATTTTCTAGTACTAGGCCTTCTGGCTTATAAAATGACATCCATCACAGCTTTACTAAGAGGTATTGCTTGTATAACTACATGATCAGCCATGCTGTCAGGTTGTGTCTGGAGTTGATTGTGCAGGATCTGATTGTTTTGCTGGGAAAGTAGTTGAGGTCTTTGAGGTAAAGTCCAAGCTGGGTATTGAGACAAGTTCCTTAGGATTGAGTACCAGTATTGGTGGGGGCAGACAGGGGGCAATTAGTATCATCTTTGGTTTCTCTTGTCTGACTTTTAGGAGGACCTTGAGAAGAAGAGGCAGAGGAGGAAAGGCATAAACTGATAGGTATTTCCAACTGAAGGATAGAGCGTCCACTTTCCATGCTTGTCTGTGATAAGTCCTTGTGCAGAATCTTTTCAATTGATAATTTTGATGAGAGGCAAATAGATCTGTGTCTGGGCTCCCCCATTTCTTTGTTATCATGCTGAAGACTTGTGGATCTAGTTTCCACTTGTGAGGATCCATAAGGATTCTGCTTAAATCGTCTGCCAGAGTATTTCGCTTTCCTGGCAGGAATTGAGCTTGAAGATGTACTTGGTAAGTCAAAGCTGTGTCCCACAGTGTCATGGCTAATCTGCAAAGGGGGTATGAGTGTGCGCTTGTTTATATACCACATGACCGTGATGTTGTCCGTCTTTATCAGTAATTGTCCTGGATGAAGTAAGTCCTTGAAGGCTGTTAGGGCATTTTGAACAGCTAGCATCTCTTTCTGGTTGATATGTAGATGCATTTGTTTTGAGGTCCATATGCCCTGAATGCATCTTCCCGCCATGTGGGCCCCCCAGGCATAGTCTGATGTGTCTGTTACGGTTTGGCTGGCAGGGGGAAAAGTGAAGGTCAGTCCCATGTTTTGGTGAGATACCTTTGCCCACCATAGAAACTCCTGTTGCAGTCAGGGAATGAGAGAGATCATTGTTTCTAAACTGTGACAATGTTACCTCCATAAACTTTTTAGGTACCATTGCAGTTTCCTCATACGCAGTCGTGCATATGGAATCAGCAGGATGCAGGATGCCATGAAGCCCAAAGCCTGCAGAATTTGTCTTGCAGATAACTGGGTTTTTGTTGCCATCAGTTTGAAGTAAGTAGTCAGTTGCATTTGCTTGTCTGGCGTGAGGTAAGCCATCTGAGCAGTTGTATACAAGCTTGCACCCAGGAATTTTATCTTTTGAGAGGGTACCAGTTGTGATCTCTTTTCCTTTATTGTGTACCCTAGGCATGTTAGAAGCCTTTTCACAAACGCCAGGTGTTGAAGAAGAATGTCCTTGTTCTCTGCTTGAATGAGACAGTTGTCCAAGTAAGGATATATTTGAATACTTCTTTGTCTGCAAAATGCAATTACTGGTGCCAGGCATTTTGTAAAGACCCTGAGCGCAGTAGATAAGCCAAAGGGCAGTGCAGAGAATTGATAATGCATTAAGCCAGCCTTGAATCTGAGGTATCTTCTGCACGATTGTCTTATTGGGACATGCAGGTATGCCTCTTTTAGGTCTAATGTCACCAGCCAAGCATTCTTGCCCAGCATGGGCAGAAGCTGCTGCAAAGTCAGCATTTTGAAAATGCAGTATTGGCCGCCAGGCCTTGTTCTTTCTGGGTACCAAGAACAGTCTTGCGTAAAAACCTTGTCCTTTTTCCTGTTCTGGTACTGTCTGAATGGCCCTCATATCCATGAGGGACGTAACCTGTTTCTGTGCCTCTGCCCATTGATTTTTTGGCAGATCTGATCAATCTTTTGCCATTGGCAGAGTATGGAAATGGAATCTGTATCCCTGTGATACTATGTTTATCACCCACTTGTCCTGGGTTATTAACTGCCAATTTTGAGCAAAAAAGTGCTAATTTTCCCCCCCAAGGGTGCTGCCAAAAGATAAGTGTTTGGTGCAGGTAGAGGGAAGTCATTGGGACTGTTGTCTGTAGGTTTGCGCTTTATCACCTCCAGATTTGGAGGTAGAAGCGCCCCATTGCTTTGACCTGTATGAATCTTGCGCCTGGTATCTGGAACCCTTAGGGCGTCTGGATTTGCCCCTTTCAGCTCTGTCTGACACAGGAAACGACCAATTTTTTGTAGGCCAGTGTCTACTGACTCTTGGTGGCTGCACTTGTAAGAAGTCTTTTACAGTTTGCATAGACTTAGCTTTGTCTTCCATTTTCTTTAAAACCTCTTCTGCCTTAATTCCAAACAGAGTATCAGGCTATAAAGGTGCATCTAACTATTTAGCTTTAACATGATCAGGCAAATTTTTTTCCTTTAGCCGGGCATGCCTCCTAATCACAGATCCAGTAACTGTGGCCCTGCAGGAGGCCTCTAAGGAAACAAAACCACATTGCAAAGTATGCTTTCCACCCTGTTCAGCTGCATGCAATAATTCCTGCATTTCCTTATTTTTTGCACATTCAGAAATCAACATCATTTTCTGTTTTAGCAATCCCATAACATGTTGTTGATACTTGAGCATATGAAATTGACAGTTTAAGGCCCTTATTGCCAAGGTAGCAGATGTATAAACCTTTTCCCCCGTCTATCCAGTGTTCTTGAATCTCTGTCAGAGGGGGTAGGATTTTTTGCTGTTGAGGCCTTAACTCCCTGTGGACCCTGTGAAATAGTTTCATGATCAGCAACAGGGTTTCTACATAAGAATTTATGTGAGTCAGGGTCCCTGTAATATCTGTCAGGCTTGCTGGGAGCAGGAGGTAAGGACTCAGTGGCCAAGACTGACTCCGAAAACACATCATCCACAATGTCTAAAACAGGGGGTATGGCTAAAGGCCTGTGCTGAGGGAGAAGAAGGAAATCTCAGAGCCTCTTTTTTGATTCTGAGAAATCTTGACTCTCCCAGTGAAAATGCTCCCTCAAAGTATGCAAGGTTTCTCCAAATGAATAATCCTCAGGAGGTGATGCAGATGGTATAGACTCCTCTGCATCTGAATCCTCATAGGGAGGTATAGATAATTCCTGATCAGAAGACGAATTAGAAGAAATAGAAACCTGATCTGAAGATTCATAATCAGTGTCTTGCCTAGGCCTCTTATCTGGAGGGGGATGGGTACCCCTGATCAAGGTAATAAGGTCTCCAGCCATTTTGATCATCTGTTTTTTTAGGCATAGAGGCCTGTGCACGTAGCTCATGCTTCTTTGTTTAGTTTTAGGAGTTGCTTTTGTTTTTGGTTTTGCAGCTGTCGTCGGTTTGATATACAAATGTTGAGGTCTGAATACACCCTCAGAAGCCGGTGCCTGCTCAGCTGCTCCGGACCCATCCGGGGGAGATACATCCGTCGGTCCAATACCTTGAGTATCTCGCTGCATGCCGGACTCCACATGGGTGTCGGTAGAGGCCTGCGGCTCGAAAGTAGCGGGTATCAGGGGCTGCGAAAACGCCTCAAAGAGTACCAGCGAACTGGAGACTGGCTTAGGAGAAGCTTCGTCATCGGTTTTGAATCTCAAATGTCTTTCTCTGTCCTTTTCTTTGCGTTTTTTATGTACTCCAGCAGTCGGATTGCTATATGACGACATTTCTGGGTAGTTAAATCTGTTTCCAAAATACTTTGAGGCAAAAATATACCGACGCTTAATAGTGCGTTGGTTAAATCTAGCACAAAACCACCAGCCAGGCACGTTGTGACCAGGGCCTAGGCAAGGAATACAGTATAAATGGAAATCCTTATGAGGTATTTGCTTCCCACAAGTAATACAATTATTAACTTTTTCTGACATCGGTATGGAGCAAGAAAAAAGTTTCCCCAACGGGGTACTTAGCTTTAGTGAAGACTTCGGTTCTGAAACTCAAACTCGAATATTTCAGTAGTCGGCCGACCGGCATTTACTAAATGCTTCTACTTCGGGCACCGCGTGGCAAGAAAGATAAAGAAAATGGCGTCGGCTGCATGTTTTACACCCCTGACAACCTGACGTCATGGAAGAGGTGACAGCAACCAACACAGGACCCAAGACTTTGGAATTCAGGCCGACTGAGGGCAACCTGCCAGCAGATTACCCAAATGTAATGACTGCAACAGTGAAACAAGAAGAACATCCTCAGAAACATCTGGGAAAAACTTACTTCCCAGAAGCCAGCTTGGCTTAGTGCCTACAGTTTCTGCTTCTTGTGACAGAAAGAACAGATTCTCTTTGGCTGTGGTGAGACCAGCACTAGTAGCAAGCTGGCAAATTGCCATTATTCATGACATTCCTAAGTCTGTGTTTTGACTACATATTGCTAGATTACCTACCATCTAATTTACTGTTAGACTATTATCCTAAATACTTCGTCTATAAATCTCCAGGATTTACAATACTTCCTTCCAAACCTTGCATACTACTCCAAGCCACAGTCTGCTACCAACTGACAACATGGCTCAGCAAACTGCTATCACACCATCAGTGGCTGAACTAATCTCATTAGGTGTTCAAAGGTAGTAAAACAACTGCCTTATATTTATTGACTTTTCACTACTTTTGTCAGTTGATAATTATTTTCAGCTCTCGCACATTGCATTAAGAAACATGGAGGCAAATTTCTCACATCAACACACTAATCACTAAGTACCACACCTCTACAACATCACGTCAATTACAATGCACCACAAGGCCCATAACTTATGCGGAATAAGAAAAAATTGCCAAAGCCTCCTAGGACACCTCTCCTCCACTTGTACATATTACAAATCGACAATGATCACCAAAGAGTCACCAGAAAAGCTAAGCCCATCAGGTTCATTAAATTTACATGTACACAGGGAAATGTTTTAGTCATAGATGATTCTAGAGTTACACATACAGATGCCATACTCACTAGACAGGACGAGAGCTGGGCGACTATAAGCTGGTTGTCTGTCACCATGGCCCTAAGAGCCATTAAACCAGAAAAACATGAATGCAGCCTTATGGTTGACATGTGGGAATTCCTTCAACAAAAATTGTGCCTAGCTCCGGAGACCAGATAAATGGGTTACATCTAAACAACTAATTAAGAAGTTGGTATCATTCTAAGGGGATCCAATATGTGCCAGCCTGGGATGAGACAGTAGACAAGACTTCCTGTTTCACTGGAGATGGCTTACAGCTCTCATACCGAGGCTTCTGTTTAATGGCTAAAGCTGCTGCGGACCCCGGAGTTCCTTTTTTAGGCAGAGTCTCTCCCTACAGGGCATTCCTAAATTGTAATCTAAAATTCAGATAACATTATGGTGGTAAAACTAAAAGTTACAACTCTAAACAGAAACATGCCTGAAACTGAGACCCTCCTGTAACTTTATACATTTATTTGCATAATTACATACACATGGTTTCAGCACAGTGACAGCACTCCCTCTATACTGAAGTTTAGTGCTCATCACACAATCAGGCCCTTTGGTAAATGTGAGGGAGGATCTGTATTTGTCAGAAATACCATCACCTCAAGTTAAATTACTCACGATCCTAACTACTTGCAGTTTCTGAAGATCCAAATCACAGTTAACAAATCCAACTAGCACGTCACTGCTAGCTATACATCCCCATCATTGTCTCCCAAAGGTCATGGAAATTACTTTTAGCAACATTAAAGGGTTAAAAATCAAACCAAATGCCTTCTTGCTCAGAAATTTCATTTACTCAAGCAGTAACTGGCACACTTACACCTCAAAAATATGTATGTACAGCAATTTGGTGTGCCTTTAGGCACCCGTTCCATACTTTTCCCTTAGCCCATCTGTTACACCTCCTCTCTCTCTCTCTCTCTCACACACACACACACACACACACACACACACACACACACACACACACACACCCCAAACAATTCACTATGCTCTTCTATCTTTATCTCTGCATTTACAAACTGACAGTTTACTGTACTTCGCTAAGCTCTTCGATCTTTCAACACAATATATCTGTATCTATTCACTGTCATTCTTACATCCTTCATAGTCTACTCTTTTGTCTCAGATCTTAGTAGCCCTATATCTACTCACCACCATTCTTTTGTACCTTACAAAACTACTTGCAACATCTATCATACCTCATCTATAATAATCAAGTCACTCATCTATGAATGCTGTATACAAGCTTAAACCTAGAAGACAATGTTAATAATCTACCCTATACTGTAGCAGCTCTACTTATTTGATGTTGATTGTTACACATCTTTCTTCTTTCTTGCTAAATTATTTAAGATCTACAGCTAAGTCTGCAATATGTACAATGCAAATAAGGTATTTCTGTACTGTAATAGCTCTACTTAGTTATTGTTAATGTTCAACATTTCTTATTTTTCTCTTTTAGTTTAATAATCAAGACTACCTACTCACTTGTCTAACATGCACTTTTTATTTTCTAACCATTAACTAAGAACGGTTGATAATGATGTTGTTTTATTAGTTATATTCTCCTCTTCCTTACTGTAGCCTTCTATTGAAAAGGGGGCCGAGGGCCCAGTCAGACTATTCCGGTAAACAAATGCTAATAAATAATTAGATCAGATTATAAAACTAGCTACTTAAGGCTCTAATATCTTTGACCTGGTCCTTACCAAACTGTCTATACCTATACACCACTCCACATCTCCTCATTATTGGTTAAATCTGACCACAGCTTAGTCATCTTCTCTGTCAGGCCTAGTGGTACCATCAAATGAGAGCCTTTAGGGACCTTCACTAGGGCAAATCTACTTCATCTTGTAGACGACTTGCACAAAATTTCCAACAAATCATTGCAAATAGACCCAAATGAAAGGACTGTCACATTTTTCAGACCTTTACCAGCATCTAAACAGCTACACAGAAAAATCAGTACCTATCTGCCCTCAGTATTAAGGTAAACTCAGGAATACACCTCTCCAGTGGAATTTCTGTACTAATAACTGTATAACAAAAGGAAAATTATAAAAAGGTACAAGTTATCCTCATCCCGTGATCTCAGAACTACAATGAAACATGACAGAAAAGAACTTAAGAGTACTATAAAAACCGTAAAGCAAAGAACAGCTTAAAATTGTTATAAAATACTAAAGGAAACCACAAATCTTTGCTCAATTATAACAGAAAGTTAAGGAAAAATGTTCAACAGTGGTTGCTCTAAAAACTCAAGCAATTATAGGCTCACCAGTGTCATATACAAAGCCATCGAAAATATCATAGCCGGAATCCTCTTCTAATACTCGAACGGCCATTTCATCTAATTTCATTTTTGTGAGATGAAAATCAGAAAATGAAATACCCGAACAGCAAATTTTTTCCCAGGGCAAGGAAACACTTGCCCAACATGACCTTTTCTACACTGTAGTGCGATCCCGGAGTTGGTATACATAGTTAGGGTGTGTGTGGGGGTCATAGCCCTCCACCCAGGTGGGTTTTATTTACTCTGCTGTGTGTTTTGTTGAAGTTTGGGCAAGTGTTTACTTGCCCTGGGAAAAATTCACCATTCAGGTATTTCATTTTCACGATTTTCGTCTTGCAAAAATGAAATTCAATGATATGGCTGTTTGAGTATTAGAAGTAGATTCCATAGCAGAGCTCATATCTGCAAATACAGGCAACTTAACTGAGCTAGACTCCAATCAGTTTGGTTTTGTGAAGTCTCCTGACACTAGTAAGTTTCTTAGAAAAGCTTACAGAAGCTGTTGACAGTGCACATTGCATATCTTGATCTGCCTAAGGCTCTTAACACTATCCCCAATATTAGTATTGCTAAAAAATGTAATAAACAATGTAAGCACCACTTTACCAGCTAGATTACAAACTGGTTGACAAATACTAGATTGTGAAAGCTGCTGGCATATTCTTCAAACATTACATTGTAACAAGTGACGAACCATGGGGGACAGTGCTGGGGCCCTCTCGTGTCTGGCATTTATTTTGTAAACACCCAGTCCAATGCTCCAGAAGTGTTGTTGACCATGTTTGCCGACAGCTACAGGCTTGGAACTATTATTCACTCATCCACTGATATTAAACAACTCCAGCAAGGACTGGAAAAAACATATATCTTAAGCACTAAAAATAATCTCAACTTAAATGCAAAAAAAGGGCAATAGTCCTATTTGGTAAAACAATTATTCCCACCTCACACATTATAAATGGATCTCCTCTTCAGAGAGACACTGTAATAAAAGCCTAGGGTTCTTATGGTGACAACTGTCACTCTAATTCAGTCATCACGTTTCTTCCAAAGAGAGGAAATCCTTCTATCTGGCCCAGTTAATTTCCAAAGAAATATACTTAAGTTCCAGAGAAATCATCCTGCCACTATACTCCTCCCTTACCAGACCCATCTTTGAATACAATTCCTTGTGTAAGTATAAATCAAAGTATGTTGTTCAACTAAAAAGACCCCAAAGATAACTTCCTAAGAAAATTAAAAGCCTTAAATCCTTCAACTATTCCAGTAGATTAGCACAACCATCCTAGTAACCAGTGTTCTACAGGCTGCTCCAAGGTGACTTGGGTCTTGCTTTTCAAGCCTTGAAAGAACCAATCCTTTTTGATCTCCTGTTTCTTTGTAAAATTAGTGGCTCTACAAAAGCCTGCATTAGGACACTAAATCAACACCAACAAACAAGTATCACTGGACAGACAGGTTCCTAATTCAACTGCATTCCCAGCCTAAGGAATAAGTTAAAATTCCAGGTCAAAGTACTATTCTGCCTACCTTTAAGGCTAGTCTTGAAGACAGGATGTCAAGACACAAACTTACACAAGAATTCCAATATACAGCCCTGCTTGATTTGTGAGGTGAGCTGTATTAAGTGCTTGGCAAGGAAGCATAAGTTATTGTGTATGTCTGCTTACAGGTATATATATGGCTAGTTATCTTATGGTCCCTCGTGATCACTTGCCCAGCATTGTCCCTTATAAAATTTCATCATGTCCATGGATTAACAGCAGAAGAAGAAAACTTATAAGGGTAAGGGACTCTGGGAAAAAAAATCTAGGAAACACTCTTTGGCAAGATATAAGAAACTCAAATACCAGAAAAAATTACAGCTAGCTGATAAAATACTACATATAACCTCAACATACCGATATTTATGGTGGCTGCCAAAAAAAGCAATTACGAGAAAATGGAAATCAAAGTCTAGACCAACTTTATTAGAAGAAGTGAATATAGTAACAGAGATAAAACAACTGGAATTGGGATCTTCAAAAAAGGGAAGGTGCAAACTACATAGGAAAAAATGGGAGTTGTGGAAACAATATATGCAGAGCAGGAATGAGGTTTAAGAGGCAGGATTTGAATGAGCCATATAATGCTTAACTGACAATGACTGGATGGTTTATAAGTGATGTATAATGTTTACAACTACAGTTGTTTCAATGGCATCTGATGTAAACTATTTGCAACTAAAGTGATATTATTTTGTATGTTGTTCATTCATATAAATGTAAGATTGCCTTTGTCATATGTGTAAATTTAATAAAGATGTCTGAAAAAAAAAACATCTACTTTCTGGAACAGTCAAGTAAGTTATGGGTGGCTGCAAGACAACTTACAACAACCCTCTACAATTACCATATGATCAAGACAAACAAACATGTTCAAGAACCATTTCAAAGCCCTCACAAGACACTTAACTAAAAACACATCCACTACTGCATTATGACTTATACCCCCTACATCCACAAATACTATTTTCACATTTTAATCTATCACTGTCAGTGATACAAGAAAACTACTCCAAACAATGACATTGCATCCATCAGCTTCCATAGATAAGTTGCCACCAACCTTCCTTAAACACTTGACAAATTCCTTTAAGTGGGATGATGAATTTAAACCTGAAAACTACCTCCTGTATCTATACTCAGCTCTCTCTTCAAAAGGGTAGCTCATATCAAACTAACTAGTTACCTTAACTAGCATAATAAAATCACTGACTCACAACATGGATTTCAGATAGTTCATATCACTCAGATGGGACTAGTTTAAATATTAAATTTTAGAGCAATAAAATAGGCTAAAGGTACTGTAGCAGCTTTCTTGTCTTCAGATTTCTTAAAGACTTTTGACATCATTAATCTTAACATATTACTTCAAGTACGTCTTCAAGTTAGGCAGTGCACATACCATACTCTTGATAGTTCAATGGATAGATAACCATCTGTAACTTGGAAAGGCTGGACAGCTCACAGAACAAACAATGGGATTCCTCCAGGACTCTATTCTTGGGCCATGACTTACTATTGACTTGCACATTCATACAATACACCTTGAACTCCTACAACATAAAGATGAGTCGACAATCTTATGCAGTATCCCAAACATAAATACAATGATGGCCTTTATGCAATGCTCAAACACGACTTTCTTGGTTAAATAACTCAGAGCTGATCCTGAATTAGAAGAAAATCAAAATCATGATATTTGGCTTCAAGGGCATTATTATTACCCCAATGCAATTGCAATCTACACTAGCACTATTCAGGTGGTAGATCAGTATCAAATATGTTGGTATAACTACTAATAAACTCACATTCATACAACATCCCATTATCACAGCACAAGACAGACATAAAAAACTGGTACCTTATACGGTATACTATATCCGTGGTGGTACAGCGGTAGCGTTGTTACCTCACAGCAAGAGGTTCTCCTGTTCGATCCTCAGCTGGAGTGCCTTCTGTGTGGAGTCTGCATGTCCTCCCCGTGGTCAAGTGGCCTCCGAAAGACATGCGTGAATGGGCATGCTTTCGCTGAAGGTTGGGCACAGAGCTGGCAACTCGGCACCATAAAAATCGACTGCCAATCATTAGCGGACCAGAGTTCCGCTGTGGCGACCCCTAACCGGGAAAAGCTAAACAAACAACAACCTTATACTGTATCAAAACTTGCTTATCCTTTTCACTCTACTTCTTCAAAAAACATTTTACAGTTTCTGAGCTCTTGGTAACCTCAATAAATCCATGCCCATTAAGTTAGACTACCCACTACAAAACTGCAAAATTAACTGTAACTGGATGTCTTTTGTCAAATAAGCTACATTTCCTCCACCTTACTTAACTCATACAACAGATGCCAAGCTCTACATTCCATGGCAAAATGGTATAAAACAAAAAGAACTCTCAGATTCTCTAACAAACATCTTACTGGTGTTGCCAAAGCCTCCTCTAAAGTGGGAACCAAGATTCTTCTACTTTCCTTGCAAATAAGTGGAGCTCTGTGCTAAAATAAGCAATGAAAAAAAAAAAACAATGATTCCAGTGTTAAACGTGTGCACAACTCTCCTTGGCAAATATTCAGATACTTGTTTACCGAGGTAGTGCACTAATCTCAATGGAGCATTTGCAGGTACAACTCACATGATTAGGTTGAAATAAAAAATGGACTATGAAATATTAATGCATATAAGGATATCTATACCGGTGTGTGTGTACGTATATATATATATATATATATATATATATATATATATATATATATATATATATATATTAGTTCCCCTTCACAAGACTGAATGGATGGAAGCTCGAAATTCATAATCTCGAGACCAGAATCTCGAACTTCTATTCACTCGAAATTGTAAATGGGAGCCTTAGGTTTAAAAAAATAAAAAGTTAACTTACCTTATTGCAGAGGCTCAGGTCCCCTGTACCCTAGCAGTTTAAATGTGAATGTTCCGTGACCGCACTACCGTGGAGGAATGGAAAATCTTCCGTTTTGTACTTACACGTATAGTGCGGAATGGGAGATTTCCCTTTCCTTCTCTATAGTGCAATCTCGGAGTAGGTATATTTAAGTGGGGGGGGGGTGCAAAACATTTGAAAGATGTTAATTTTTTTTTGTCCCTTTCATATGTTCGAATTTCTCTAAATTCGAGATTCTGGTTTCGAGTTTATGACTTTCGAGTTTATAGAGAAATTCGATCATATGAAGGGGAACCATATATGTGGCACATTTCCAGATGAAATAATATGCTACCCCATTTAGTTCAAGAAGCAGTTAATGCCAAAACATGGATGGAAAAAAGGAATTATGCTTAGCAGAGCTTTATGGATAAGAAGTAGCCATAATGACTAGATGGATTATAAGTTCATATGCAGGTACTAGGCTATTAGACCTAGGGCCTATATAAGCCTAGCCAAACGGTACCCTGGCTTTTGCAACCCAAGAAAATTATTTTCCTGTGCCCTTGTCAAGCAGAGTCACAGAAGTGATTCCCAGGGTGAATTTTCTATCTCCCATCCAATCATCAAGATTTTTCTTGAAGAGTGCTAATGAGGAGCTTTGTTTGATATAGATAGGTAGTTTGCTACACGGATAGCACCATATCAGTATACAGAGAAGTTTGAAGATAGTAGAAGAGCCAAGTGAGAATAGCTGCAAGAAAAGATACTGTGAGAAGACAAGAGAAAAGGTGAGGCATGCATGCAGAGGGAAGAGAAGTAGAAAGGAAAAGTATAAGAGAGATGCAAAGAGAAGAGAGAAGTAGGATGAATGAGAGGCAGTAAGGGGATGAGATAAGGAAGGATAAAATAGGGAAAAAGGTGTGTGTCAGACAGTGTTCACGTAACATGACCTGAGTGAGTGCAGCTTCTCTTTGCTAAGGTGAAGAGGAATTCCTTGAGCTGTTGTCTGAACTCCAAGTACTTCTGGATATCGCAGACTGAGATAGGAATGGAGATCCATAGTTTAGGTGCTAGCAGGGAGAATCCATGGTAATTACAACAAAGTTTACTTTTTGGAGTTAGTAGGGTGAGTTGAGATTCTCCTGAGATCACATGGGGGAGTTGCTGAAAAGTTTATGACAGAGAGAGTGGGATGATGTCTCAGGAGAAAGGGCTTTCTGAATTAGTGATCCCAGTAGGAGGTTGTGCCTCAAATGTAATGGAAGCCATGGCAGTGGTGTCCATTACTGGGAGAGTTAATAATGAACCAAGAGATTTTATTGCAGATGGTATGTAAGGTGGTGGCATTTTTTTTTCTTTGAGGCTTCAGCTATAATGGGTAGTCCATATTCAAGTTGAGATAAAGAATATTCCTTTGGCTATAGCAACTTTGGCTGTCTTGGACAGAAAAGGTGATGTAACTTATTCTGCTAGAACACTAGCATGTTGATCTTTTTGTGTGCGTTTTGAACATGTAGTTGAAAGTCAAGAGATTGGTATATACCAAGGCATTTGAAGGATGTAGTAGTTTCTATGGTGGTATTGTTAACATCTTTAATATTAAAGAAGCTGGATGCTTTGGCTGTTTTTATGGTTGGCTCCAAATAGCATTGGTTTTGTTTTTGAGGAACACAGTATATGTTTCTCTTATTAGCCATTGGCTGAGTGTTTGGATGTCATCTTGTAGCTGAGTTTGTATAATGGAGGGTGATTTGCTTGACCTGTATATGACCATGTCACCTGCATAAAGAATTAGAAGTATCCAAGGATGATCAGGCAGGAGTTTGTTGATAAATATGGAAAACAGCAGAGGGTGGTGGTGCCTACTTTCACCTTGAAGGAGCCATTGGTCAGGAAGTCTACAAACCAAGGTTTTATATTGTCAGCAATGCTTACTTCATTTAATTTGTTAACTAGTAAGTTATGGTCAGTCAGACCACAGGCTTTTGTGAGGTCATTAAAGTTGGCTGCTGTCAGGTTGTCTTTGTCCGTGCTGGATAGGATAAACTAAAACAATGTTTAAAAAGGTCACACAGGAAAACCAATTGGTTAAAAACACAAAAAGAAAAATCTAGCAACGCTAGAATTTCCACTGTGTGATACCTTAAACCTCTTGAATCAGAGGCAACACGGGATATATGTAAATTACCCTTTAAGGGTATCAGGTGTTTCAGCTAAATGGCAATTCTGAATGCCCATGACTTTTTTCTTTCACTTTTAAGTCTTTTTATGGACAATTTCAGGCCAATAAAGCCAAACCCCTCTAGCTGTGGACATGCATATTTCTGCCTTATGACATCATCAGCACAGCATAAGAGGAATGTTTGACTTTTGGAAACACAGTGTAGTCATACCCAACTGATATTCATAAACCCAAGGGTGTCTACAAAATACCCCAACTAACAAACTAAAACAATGTTTAAAAAGGTAACACAGAAAAAAACAATTGGTTAAAAACACAAAAAGAAAATTCTAGCAAAGCTAGAATTTCCACTGTATGATACCTTAAACCTCTTGACTACCCTGACTGTATGATACCTTAAACCTCTTGACTACCCTCTGTTTCCAAAAGTCAAACATTCCTCTTATGTTCTGCTGATGATGTCATAAGAAGGCAGAAACATGCATGTCCACAGCTAGAGGGGGTTGGCTTTATTGACCTGAAATTGTCCATAACCAGACTTAAAAGTGAAGGAAAAAAGTCATGGACATTCAGAATTGCCATTTAGTTGAAACACCTGATATTCATAAAGGGTAATTTACATACATCCCAGGTTGCCTCCGATACTGGATAGGATGTTATATGTGAGGGAGTAGAGAGCTGTTATGGTGCTGTGCCCAGACCAGAATCCATGTTGTTCCCTGGTTAGAAGATGGTAAGGATGGAAATCAGTCTCTTTAGCAGGGTGCAAGAGAGAGTTACAGGGTTCACTGGAAACATTCCTAAAGCAAACATACAGCAGGCTCATCCAAAACAGTCTGAATCCACTAAATCCACCCATTTATTTTTGGACAAACTTTGTACCATCTCTGCCCTTGTGCTTCAAGTGTTAGGCAGCCAGTCTTTTCTGTGTGAATTTTAGCCTGCAGAGTGACTAGTCTGAAGACAAGTGTTTCAGTGCTCTAGTTTTGTAAGCAAAAGCCTTACAGTCTGTAAATCCTCCTCCTTAGACATCCTGCTGGTCAGCTTTTACACACTACTTCCTAACAGACACTGACATTTACTCTTACTCAGACTATTTCTTTCTCTTATTCTAGACTTGCTACTCCCATTATTTATATCCCCCTGCCTTTCTTCAGGGAAACTGCATATCTTCAAGGAAGTCACCCTTGGTCTCCCTTTCTTATTTCTACTTTCCTGAGACAGTTATTAAGCCACTTTCATCTCTGAGCCAGTATTTCTGCACAGTCACCACTGACTCAGTGCACTCAACTGCCTCTTTAAGCTAGAAGACAGAAGTGTCCTTGCAAGCTTTGAACACAAGTCTATGGGCTATAGTTCTGTGTAAATAATAAATATTTTGGCTGCCTAAAACAAAGAACTTTGTCCTCTATAATAGCACCAATTTCTTAGACTACAGCAATCCCACTGGTACACTCTCCTTCTACTGAGCTTCATTGATTATTTCTCCTTTGCCCCAGATACTTGTGTAACCACTTTCAGTTCTGAGCCAGTATTTTGCTAGAGCTGCAGTCCTACATTTTGGCTTACTTTTTATCCAATTGTTTTACTGATTTTTTGGGGGTAGGGGTAGCAATTCAAAGTCCATTGCAAGCTCCTTACCATTACACAGTTGTTCAGTAAAGTGCAATTTTTACTGCTATTTATCACCATTAGTCAGATTAAGCTGATACTGGAATAACTAATAACCAAAACTGTGTCCTAAAGCAAGAAAATTAGGAGTTTCATCTACAGTACTGGCACGGAGGTCTTTTAAACTGCATTGTTCCTTTTACTTATCTCACTCAACAGATCTGTGGGTGATTTGTTTTTTTCACTGTCTCTTTGCCAAGTTTTCAACCCACTTCCTTTGACCCATGCTAACACTCGGACTCACTCTGCTTCCCTACCCTACTCCCAATTCCCATATACCCTCTCTTTCTCTACATTTATGCTTCCATAGTACCACCCACATAGCCCACAAACCAATACCATCAGTTCCCCTCCAGAAAAAAAAAACAATCAATAGAATTACGCCCAATAGTAAAACCCACTCTAGTTTACCACCCAAGACTCTCTCTGAAACTGTCCTCTTGTTGCCCCCTATAACTATCACATCTCTACAACAAAATCAGTACCCTCCTAACATTTTCTAATCCTAACCTACAGCAACAATAAAACCCAAGTTAAATAAATTGCCCTTAACTCAGATTATTCTCCTAATTCTTCTAACCTTCATCACCAAGTATCAAATCCACCTCCTTCAAACACATAGGACTTCAACCACTCCTCACAAAGAATATCAAATTTCTACCCAGACTTTCGCCATAGCACCCTATCTCTACAAACAAACCACATCTTCTACTTCTTCTTTCGGCTTTTCCCAGTTAGGGGTCGCCATAGTGGATCACTTGTCCGCTCATGATTGGCAGTGGAGTTTTACGGTGTCGAGTTGCCAGCCCGGCACCCAACCTTCCACAGAAGGCACACACTCGTACGCACTCAAGCCTATGACCAATTTAGAGTGCCCAATCCACCTACAGCATGTCTCTGGGATGTGGGAGGAAACCGGAGCACCCGGAGAAAACCCACACGACCACAGGAAGGACATGCAGACTCTGCACAGAAGGCATCCCAGCTAAGGATCAAACCAGAGAACATCTGGTTGTGAGGCGACAATGCTAACCGCTGCACCACCGTGGCCGCCAATTTATCTATAAATATCTTAAAACTTAAGTATCCAAATTTACAATCAAATATCAAACCAAGACCAAAATGTAACTGGCCACACTATTCAAAAAATTAGTGGAGATATTCACCCCAACCCAGGTTCCACTGTTCGTAAAAATATCACTTCCAACCCCAAAATAAACAACTCGCCTAATACCTCTCAACAAAAATAAAACCCAAACTCACCTTACTAAATATGAACCCAAGAAGTGCATGCAATAAAATTCATGACATACATGCTTAACTTACCACATGCACTCCTGATGTAGTCACAGCTACCGAAACCTGGTTAAAATAAGGATAATGAGATCACCCCCACCCCCCCACCCACCCAAGGATATAATACACTCACAGACAAAACAAGCATGCAGGTGGTGTAGCAATCATCTATAAAAATTCCCTAACCATCACCTTACTCCCACAGGAAATACAGGGGTCAGAATGGAGAGATGATAAAATCAGCAAGCAAAGGAGAGTACTATTACTGGAACTGAATTTATCTTCAAGTCTTGGCGAGTACCTTCACAAATTGGACCCTGTTTTTCACAAAATCTCACCAAGACGACACTAATATATAGACTGTATTTTATATAGCAAACATTTCAGACAGAAATAGGTTAAAAAATAAAAAAGACAGCTGGGTACACAAGACCCAAGGTATAAAAGCGCCCAATCCTGGTAGGAGCACTGGTGCCAGGACTGAAAAAAATGACAGTGCCAAATCCACAATAAACAGAAACGTTCCTACAATTTCGCTAGGCCAGGCTCTGGGGGAGGACCCCCCCCCCACACACCAATGTCGAAGGAAGTAGTAGTCCACAAAAACTGACAGACCAAAAAAGAGCCATAAAGTTGATAGCGTTTAAGGATAAGAAAGAAATTGTGTGCATTGCTACTATTATGCAGGAAGCCCATAATTTCCAGACAGAAGATATGCAAAAATGTTGAGATAAATTACAAGAAGGAAAAATACTTGCACAAGAAAAACTGTCAAAGGCTTCAAATAAAAATTTCTATTAATTAATACACCAGATTTATGAAAAACATTATATAGACCAAGAAACCTTGGGCCATCTGGAAAAAGAAGCAACTGAGGAAGTTCAAAAACAGAAAGAACAACATCTAGATACATTTGGAAGGTATAAAGAAGAAATATAGATGCGAGATCTGATGTGGTGCAATATTTATGCAAAGGAGAAAGCCAAAATTAATCAATACAAAAAAGCAGCCCCAAAAAATATTCGAAGAGAAATATAGACAAAGGCACACACATATGAAAAATTTCACAATAGAAAAAATAAGATCACAAAGAGGGAACACAGAACAGAAGATTAGTAAAGTACAAGTGAAAAAAATAAATGTGAAGTTATGGAATACCTGTGAAGGGAAGGATTTGGTATAGAAAGCCTAACACAAGTTATATCACAACATGATGGAGCAATAGGTCCCCCAATAATGACAAACAGGAGGAGCAGGAGACATCTGACGTACAAATATGGACATGGAAAAGAAAAAAGAGATTTACTATGGTAGAATACTTATGCAAATGAGAAAACAAAACTAATCAATACAAAAAGAGCAGCATGAAAGATGTATGAAGAGAAATACAGGCAAAGACATCCGAATATGGAAAATTTTACAATACAAAAAATAGGAAAACGAAGAGGAAAAGTTGAAAAAATGATTAGTAATGGAGAATTTAAAGAAACAGAAACTGAGGTTATGGATTACCTACAAAGTGAAGGATTTAGTTTAGAAAATCTAACGCTGACAACATCACAGGAGGACAGAGCAATGGATCCCCAAATTAAGGAGAAAATGGTGAAGTGGGAAACGTCTGATCAGCTGCCATATAAAGATACTTTGGAGCCTTCCACAGGAAACTAGTACAAAAGTTCAGCTGGAGTAGTACAGCAAGGAAAGGAACAGGAGACTGTGGCAACTCTGACACAGTCAATGTTGTGGAGATATGGGCCAGCAAGTTCCCATATGAAAAGGCAATGGATGACGCAGGATAAAACTGAAGAGAAGGAGGCACAAGAAAATGCTCTGGAACTTTCTGTAGAATGCCGGCAGGAAACGGTGAAAAAAGAATGTGCCCTCAGTTTAGAAGAAAGTGATCCAAGAGAAGAGTTGCTTGATTTAATAGAGATGGACAAACATATTAAGATCAATGAAAGAAATAAGACTACAGAAAGTCGATAAAACCCAAAAAGTTAGAAGTTATGGTAAAACAAATGAACACAGTAATTAGGACTGTTCACAGAAATTCATGCAATATAACAAAAGTAAATAGGATACATTACTTCTTCATAGGATACATTACTGTGCAGTTAAATTATTAACAGATACAGTCTTACCACAAAAACACAGGGCAGTAAGGGAAAGGAAGGGGAGAAATCAAATGCCATCATGGAAGTATCAAATAGAGAAAACCAGAACGCAATTAAGACAAGAAGTGTTACTGTTAGAAGGATACAGAAGAGGGAGCAGATCAACAAAAATATCCAGAAACATAGACATGATGAAAGCAATGCACAGCATCAAAACAGATCAGGATTTATTGTGCACTATCGCAAATAAGCTAAAAATATCAGTACAGGCAGAAAAACTTAGAAGATACACATCGATACAAAGGAAAAGTACAAAATAAGCAATTTATTGATGACCCAAAACAGTTTTATAGAGAACTTGGAAACAAAGCAAAAGGAATTGAAACACCACCAAAAAAAGAAAAAAAATAGATACATTTTGGAGAAATATCTATGAAGATCTTGTGGGACATAACAAAAAATGTTGAATGGATAGAAGTAAAAGAAAGAATAAAAAGTTCAAATGTATAGAATATAAAACAGGATGAAGTAATGGCCAGAGAGATTGAAACAAAGTTAAGAAAAGCTCCTAACTAAACCCCAAGCTCAAATGCAGTACCTAACTTCCAGTTAAAAGTATTAAACATCTTTGCATGAAGATTTAGTCATAAGTAAGAACTGTTTATATGCTTACATTGAACAGACACCAACCTGGTTAACAACAGGAAAAACAGTACTCCTCAACAGCGAACCTGCAAGCTATCCTAAAATCTACAGACCGACATATAAACTATACACTGGAATTGATGCCAACAGAGTTTACACTCATTCAGAAGAAAACTCAATCATGACAATAGAAGAAAAGAAAGTGATATGGAACAAAGAAAAATGTGCTATTGAAGTCATAATGGAGAACTGTAACATGGGGAAGAATCTAAGTATGGCATGGATATACTACAAAAAAGCATCTGACAATATCCCACATTCATGGATAAAAGACTGCTTACGAGTGGATAAGATGCAGCCTACATTGATCAATTATATTACAGAAACCATGAAACAGCGGCAAACTACTCTGCAGTTGAGCCATGATAAAAAAACAAATTATTTATTTACCGGGAAATTCCAATGGGACACAGGTTCTTTTTCAGTGGAGGCCCGGGGAGAAAAGCTCCACAGAACAATAAATGAGCAGCAGACTACATGAACAATTGAATATACATACAACAGCAAATAATACATACTGCAGCAAACATTAGCTATGCATACAATATGAAACATAGTAATGAACAGATATACCAATATCTAGCTAGGAATAAAGGTAGGATGTATATACAGATAGTACTAAGCTCAAACGGATACTGTTTTAAACTCATATACCCAAATCTTATATACAAATATTGCACTAAACTCAAGTAGATATAAAACAGAAGCTCCACACAAAGGTGGAACAAGCTAGGAAGGGGAAGATAGAGGCGCAAGAGATGAGACTGAGTGAGTAGTATATGTGGTAGTGAGAGGAAGCTAGGTGTAAGTCAGTTGGATATGTATTTGGAGTTGAGATGAAGTGAGGTAGTTAAGCATGTTATAAGAGGTCTGAGAGATTGAGTGAGGAGGTAAGGGGAGGGTAAAGGGTCCAGGAATAAAAATCCAAAGGGGGATATAACAGGGTGACTCTGATACCACTGCTTTTGTGTCTTGCCCTTAACCCATTAAGCTGTCTACTTAACAGATTAAGTCATGGCTACAATTTGGCATCCAGAAAACAACAAAGTGTAAAGATTTCTCATTTTCTTTTTGTGGATGATTTAAAACTGTATAGTTCGTCGGATAAGTAATTCAAAGCACAACTGCAAGTGGTCAAAACTTTTTCAGATGATATAAGAATGTTATTTGATCTAGATAAATGTGCAAAAGCAACTTTTAAAGCAGGAAAGCTACAGCATCAAGAATACATCAGCCTAGGTCAGGAATAGGATATAAAAGAACTTGAGTGAGTGTATAAATATCTGGGAACTGATGAAGGATCAACAATAAAACATGAACAAATGTGAATAAAACTTAGTAAGGAATATTTGAAAAGACTAAAATTAATATTGAAACCAGTGCTGACATCTAGGAACAAGTCCAAGCTATAAACCAATTGGCTTTTCCTGTCCTAACAAAGCTTTGTAATGACTGTCTGGCCCCAAAAAGGTGCTGGACAGGAAAAATAGGGATGCTTCATGCTTATCAAATGATTTATAAAAATCAATGTATACCAAGACTATATATTCCCCATTCTGAAGGAGGTATAGGCCTCCTCGAAACTGATTACATATATAGATCTGCAATTGTAAGAATGCATACATATCTGCTGACCTCACAAGACCCACAGGAGGAGAATAAGTCTAAGATGAAGTCGCTTAGTTTAGCAGAAGCATATAGGTGTCAAACGGGAATGGAAATCAAACCAGATTAGATAAAAATGAGGCAGCACCTGAATGTGCCAAAAAACAGAATATAAAGCGAAGGATCAGATTTTTATTTTATTATTTGTTTACCAGGAAAGTCTGACTGGACAACTTGTTCATTTTCAGTGGAGGCATGGGGAGAAAAGCTCCAAGACACCGAGGAAGGGTTTTGCTCGAAACCTGCTCTGTGAGTTGAACAAAAGTTATTTTACGTTCAGCGTGTCTGCATTTTCAGAGTTTTTTTTTGTTTTAGATTATAATATGATGGGCCATTTTGAGCCGACTGTATTTTAGCAATGAGGGGAATTCCAAACAAGAAAGTTGTCCGAGACAGTAGCAGTGGTGGGATCTATAATTAGCACCTGTAGCGAAATTTGCTATCCTATTTTAACAGGTTTCTAGTTTTGTCATATCAGCCTTTCTAATGTTAGTAAGGATTGGGGATGCGGAGAGTAGTGTTGAGGTAAGGTGGGTTCTGGCAATGGTAACTCTGGTGTCAGCTGTGAGATAGTGCTTACTCCTGTAGAGGTACCCTCATTTTTTAGGTACTTTTTTTATGGATTGTGAAATATGAGTGTCAAATAGCAAATTATGATCAATGGTAACCCCTAACACTTTGGTACTGGGAACTAGGGTTATAATGGTATTATTGGTTCAGGTAATTTTGAATGCTGGTGGGGTACTGGCGGCTCTGAAATAGGATGAGTTGAGCTTTTTGGGGGTTCAAAATTAGTTGAGCATTAGTTAGCCAAGTTTCTATAACTACAAATGACTGTTGGATGATTTGTTCTAGTTGGTGGAGGGAAGGAGCGGCACATATAAGGGTTGAATCATCTGCATATTGTATGAGTGTGGAATGTTTTGTAGCTGTATGAAGTTTGTTAGTGAAGACTATGAAGAGGAGTAGGCCAAGGATATAACCTTGTGGGACTCCTACAGTTACAGGAAGAAGAGGGGACAGGTTTTGTTGCCATAATACTACCTGTTGATGGCCATACAGATTAGTCTTTAAACCAGGCTATTGCTGTCTGGCTGAGGCTCACATCAATTAAGGCTTGTAAGAGTTTGTAATGGGATATGGTGTCAAATCCCTTTGACAGGTCTAGAAAGGTTGAGGAGACTTTATTACCTTCAGAACGAAGTTGGTTAACAGTATTGGTAAAACACATTAGTGTTGTAGTGGTACTATGATTAGGCCAGAAACCATGTTGGGTGGGAGCTAGGAAATTGTTAATAGGTATTCTAGCAGTTGTGCATGAATGCATAACTGCTAGAAGTTGTGCATGAATGCATTTTTCCAAGGTTTTTGAAAGGGGGGACAGTATGGCTATGGGACAACAGTTGGTTAAATCTGTAGAATTACCACCATTGTGAAGTGGGATTATGTGTGCTATTTTCCAACGTTTAGGTGTTTTATTTTCTGCGATAGAGCGGTTAAGTAGGATGGCAAAGGGGACTGAGATGGCATCAACGGCTACTTTCAGATATTCTGCTGGATGGTTATCTGCAGCTATAGTAGTTGGCTTGAGTTTTTTAAGATTTTTTTTTAACAGTAGCAGTAGGGACTGGTTGGAATTGAAAGCCATTAGGGTTGTCAGTTGGTGGGGATAGTGGGGGGCTGGAAGTGAAGTTAGTATTTATAAGGTTTAAAATGGATTTAGTGAAGTATTTGTTAAACTGGGTTGGAATGTCGTCTTTGGTATTGGATACATTTGGGGCTGCGGTGGTAGTTTGGCCTGAATGCAGTATTTTGTTAATGGCGGACCAAAGCTTTTGGGGATTTTTTCTAGTGTTTTATTTGGATGTTATTATAGTAGTCTTTTTTGTCTTGCCTAATCTGTTTTTTTGACTGAGTTTCTAAGTTCTAGGTATTTTTGATGGTTTGTGTTGTTTTTTTTTTTTTATGTGGCCCACTTTTCCCAAGCTTTGTCTCTTATTTTTAGTACAGAACTGGTTGAGTTAGTAAGCCAGGGTGTATAGTTAGGTTTGATATGTAAGGTTCTGGGGAGCTAGTTTATTCAGGGTAGTGATGAAGGTGGAGTTAAAGTAATGTACTGCTTTGTCTAGAGGGAGAAAGTTTACTGGGTTTGGATGAGAAGGCAAGATATGTGGAAAATGTATAAATATAATTGCAAGTGTAGAAAACTCTTGGAACAACCTCATGTTGATAAGGATCGAAAGCAGGAATGGTTAAGGAGAGGTGAATTTAAACCAAAAGACAAACGGTTGATATTGGTGCCACAAGATAGTGGACTATGTACACATTGGTTTACAAAGTCCATTGAACATGTGGGAGAAATAGACAAACGTAAGTTTTGTAAAAAAAAAAGAATTGGAAACAGTTGCACATTTTGTTGCTGGTTGTGAAATACTAATGGCAAAAGGACTGTATACTGAAAGGCATAATAATGTGGCAAGACTGTTGCATTGGGGATTGTGTACACATTATATTAAAACTGCTGAAAAACATTTGAAACATGAGCTATGAAACATTATAGAAAATGATGAAGTTTATATCACATGGAATCACCCTGTTCAAAAAAACAGATGCAAGAAAACCAGATATAGTAGTCCATGAAAAGAAGACAAAAATAGCATTGATCACTGAAATTGGTACACCCAGTGACTACAGTGTCTTGTGTGCAGAGACAAAGTCATACATTACCAGGATTTGCAGGCATAAACAAGGGCAATGTGGAAGAAGGATACTCAGGCAGTTCTAACAGTAGTAGGAGCAACAGGTCCTATAAAAAGGAATTTACAATTGTACTTAGATATATTACCGATACATGTAACTCCGTACAAACAGCAGGAGGAATCAACACTGGGCACATTGCAGGTGCTGTGAGTGCCACTCAGCCACAGCCGATAAGGCATAACAACATACCAAACACTCTAGTCATAGGTGACTCTATAGTCAGGCACACTGATGTTCCACTCACCAGGCTAAACAAGGAGAAAGTTACTGTCAGCTGCCTGTCGGGTGCCAGGATCCGTCACATAACGCACGCACTCTAGTCACTCCACCACAAGTACAAATATGACTCTGTTATTGTACATGTTGGTGTGAATGACCTGAGACTTACCGCCCTGGACTACATGAAAAGAGACATGGAGGAGCTCTCCGATCTTGTAGCCCAGACAGGTATGACCCTAGCCCTGAGTAGCATCCTGCCATCATCTAGAATGATAGCACAATGTTGTTGTTGTTTCTTTCGGCTTTTCCCGGTTAGGGGTCGCCACAGCGGAACTCCGGTCCGCTAATGATTGGTAGTTGATTTTTATGTGCCGAGTTACCAGCCCTGACGCACAACCTTCAACGAAGGTACCCCCATTCACGCATGTCTCCACGCAGAAGACGCTCTAGCTGAGAATCGAACCTAACAAGATACCACAATACAAAGACAAAATGATTGACTTCAACAACTGGCTAAGCTTCTGGTGTCATTCTAAGGGGATCTAGTATCTGTCTGCCTGGGATGACATGATCGACAGACCATGATGCTTTGCCAGAGATGGCCTGCACCTGTTGCCTTTGGGATTCTGGATAGAGGCTAAAGCTCTTGCTACCCCTATAATGCCTTTTTTAGGCAAGGTTCAAATGACAAATTCACCACCGTAACAAGTACAAGCAAGCAAAATCTGAGTGTAATGGTACTCAATGCTATAAGTCTAAACCTCAAAATGCATTCACTCAAGGCACTCCTTAAAATGGAGAACACTGACATCCGTGCAGTGACAGAGACCTGGTTCAAGGCTCCAGAGAGCACCCCTGCATTACCAGGCTATAATTCATACCACACCTTTCGGCCACTTAACCTGGTCTGAAACACTGAAGGCGGAGGCGTGTCCATATTCCTTAATATCCACACCTCCAGGCTAGGTGCTCAGCATAATGCATCTGAGAATATCCAAGTGCAACTAATTCTGGGCAAGACCACAATCCAAACTGTAACTTGCAACAGATCCCCCACCATGCCCCAGGATTCCCACTCCTCACTTCTTGATACACTGGAAAATATTAAGGTACAACCCAACACCCTAATAATGGGCGATTTCAACTACCCCACCATTAACTGGGAAAACTACTCGTACCAACTCTTTTGCTCAACGTTTTCTGGAATTCATAAATTCCAACGCCTTGGATCAACTTATCCACACCCCCACCAGGGGCAACAATATCCTAGACCTGGTCATTACCAACATAGGCGACCGGTGTTCCACACCAGAGGTCAATTCCTCGTTGGTCAGTTCCGACCACAAGCTAATCACCCTAGACATCCACATCCCGCCCCACCCCCCATTATGGAAACCACCGTAAAATATTTCTCCAAAGCCAACTTCACGCTTCTTAAGACAGAAGTGGCAAACTTCACGACACCCATGCAGATGGACAATAGAGATATGACTGCTGAATCCTACACAAATGCACTTTATAAACACTTACCCGAGTGCGTGAATCGTGCTATCCCTAACAGAACCAAGATGCTATCCTCCAAAAAAGGAAGCCACCAATCTGGTGGCCCCCTGCCATAAACAAACTCTACAACAAAAGAAAGAAACTGTTGCAAAAGACTAAAATCCCATGATTGGAGGAACTCCCTGGTTAGCCTCAGTAAGAAGCTGAAATCCCTCATAAAATCCTCCAAAGCTAGTTACAAAAACAAAATTGCCACTGATTCTACAGGCAACCACAAATCATTCTATAGCTATGTCAAGAATCTCAATGGCAACACTCAGATCTCCTCTGAGTTACAGCACAATGGCTCTAAATATACAGAATCAACTGATATTGCCAACATCCTGGCAGATAGGTTCAGTGCTAACTTTACCTCCCCCTCTCCCCCTAAAGGGCCCATCTCTATACCGGAAGAATGCAAAGTTCCTGTAATCACGGCTGCACACGTAAAAAACACACTCTCCAAAGCCAAGAACACAGCATCCATGGAACCTGACAACATCCCAGGCTGCATTCTACACAAACTACAGATGAACTGGCACCCCACCTAAGCACCATGTTCAATCAAAGCCTCACCGCAGGCTTTGTGCCCACTGAATGGTGCGCAGCGACAGTTATCCCACTCCACAAAGGGGGAGGCACTACAGACCCCGGGAACTACTGCCCCATTAGCCTAACGAGCCTGGTCTGCAAGGCCATGGAATGTATAAACAAACAAGAAAAGAGAGCTGTACATTAACAAGTAACTAGAAACCAAGCCTTTTATTCCACAAAACGTCAGTATGAAGCACTTTTCGTTACGCTAGATAGCAAAACTTCTTCAGATAAAAAAAAACTTGCTTAACTAATGTTTAAATATATATCATGTGACTATTTTGGTCATTAAAACACATTCAATATTCATTAACAGGTCATTAAATTTAAACATACAGTACATTGTTTTAAAAACAAGAGACTTATGAAGTCAGAAACTAGAACCAAAACTAAAAAGGTCAGAAATTTAAAAAGTGCTTGACATTCCCAACAAAATATCTTTTTCTCTTTCATTTGTTTTTTTTTAGATTTATTTGATATTTAAATTCATACTAAAAATATATATGTGTGTGTAGAAATTAAATGTATATAAAAAAATTGTATTTATATGAGCTTTTACCTCATTAGGGCTTTCAGTTTTAAAATGCTTGTGATAGAGCAGAACTCATTCAAGCCTGGGTACTGACAAGCATTTAGTTTAAGTTGCCATAACAGTTCTCTTTTCTTGTTTTTACAGTCACTTGTGTTTGTTTATATAATTTTGAAACTTATAAACAAAGACATTGGTAATCTCCAAACTCTGGACCCCACCCAGTTCGGGTTTGTAAAAGACAGATCATGTCTACTAAACCTGATAGACTTCTTTGAAGCAGTCACCAAAGCCGTAGACGAGAGTAAAGTGGTTCACACAGCCTATATAGATCTTGCCAAGGCTTGTGACACCATCCCTCCCACTCTGGAATTATATATAAACTCACTAAACTAGGTATAAATCCCTATGTCACAAGATGGGTTGCCAACTGGCTTACTGACAGAACCCACACTGTGAAAGTAGCAGACTCCAAATCCGACTTCAGACCAGTGACAAGTGGAGTACCACAGGGTTCAGTCCTGGGTCCTTTCCTGTTTGGTATCTACTTTTCTGAAGTACAGGCTAACACAGAAGGTCTTTGGCTAACAAAGTTCGCAGATGACTGCAAACTAGGAGTCATAATCGAAACTCCTAACAATGTGGACATCCTACAAAAGGGCCTCACTGAAACAGATACCTGGTGTCAAAGCCATGGCCTCAAGCTCAATGCCAAAAAGTGCATTGTCATTCCCTTTGGTAAAAACTCTGTACCCATGACCCACCACATAGGTAATAATCTACTTAACACCAAAAGTGTGATAAGAGACCTTGGGACACAGGTGGACAGTAGTCTCTCCTTTGATAATCACTTTGACAGTAGTCAGGAAATCCTTCTACGTGACACACCATCACAAAAGGTTTCTCATCAAGGAAAAAAAAAAGAGGTCATTGTTCCCCTCTACTCGTCACTCATTAAACCCATTACAGAGTACAATGCCCCTTTTGGTATGTACCTCACAAAACATCTACAACAACTGGAAAGGCCACAGAAATACCTCACAAAAAGAGGATTACCGGCCTCAAACAGATGCCCTATGCAGACGGTCTCAAACAACTCCAGCTTTACTCTGTTGCATATCACCTACTCAGAGGTGATCTCTGCCTAACATACAAAGCTATGTCAAACCCAGAGCTGGTGGACATGCTCCACTTAAAGAAATCCCAATCAATCTGAGTTACATGCTCTAGGGACCTAAACCTTGTCACCACAATAAACAGAACATGCTGGAGGGATAGATCCCTGTCCCAGAGACTTCTCATACTCTGGAACAAACTACCTATCTATATCAACAAAGCTCATTAGCACTTTTCAAGAAAAATATTGATGATTGGCTGGGAAATAGGAAATTCACCCCAGGGATCACCTCTGTGGCTCTGCTCAACAGGGGCACAGGAAAATAATTTTCTTGGGTGGCGAAAGCCAGGGTACCTTTTTGGCTAGGTTTATATAGGCCCTAGGGCCAATAGCCTAGTACCTACCTATGAACCCATCAAAAAAAAAAAGGAAATACCCAAATTTAACAATGCTGAACTTCTAAGCATACTCCTAAAAATCAACAATGTTGTGTCTTTCGGCTTTTCCCGGTTAGGGGTCGCCACAGCGGAACTCCGGTCCGCTAATGATTGGCAGTAGATTTTTTACGTGCCGAGTTGCCAGCCCTGACGCACAACCTTCAACGAAGTACGCCCATTCACGCATGTCCCCAGACAGAAGACGCTTTAGCTGAGAATCGAACGGGACAACATCTTACTGTGAGGCGACAGCACTACCGCAGCACCTAAAAATCAACAATATGACTCAAATTCCACTACCCCCACTGAATCCATAAACTTGTACAACTTCAAACAATTAATAACCACACCCACTATAATCAATAAAACTTAAGGAAGACACTCAACTTTAGACTGGATCCCTAAGAACAAGCCAAACTGTCAAAAGTAGGTTGCCTCTGATAAAGCATTAGTTACCACATCCCAGCATGTATCATTAGACCTCACCATAACCTAGATAAACATGTTATCTATAATCAAATATGAAATGCAACCAATTTCAGCAAGGATATTTTCAATGAAATACAAACAATATAAATGGAATGTACTTGGAACAATGCCACTAGGTTCTGCAGTAGAACACCGATAACAGAGTACAGACCTTAAATAATCTAGCACCAGTACATAATAAAAGAGTAAAGTCCAATACCTCACCATGGCTGACAAAAGTAACAAAAAAATTAATGATAAAATGGGACAAAGTCTGGAAAAATGGTATAAAAATAGAACTCAAAATATCTTCCAGCAACTCAGACATCTTAGAAACCTTACAAAACTTCATGTCAAACTGGATAAGCAAACATACTCTACCAACCTACAAGACAAAAATCAAAACAACCCTACACGTCTGGCCATCAATAAATAAATTACTACCCCCTGGCAAGACTACCACTCCCTCTCCAAAAACAGACAATATGACATTTACCCCCCCACCCCTGCACAGTTTAATTCCTACTTTATACAATCCATATTATCTCTCTTAGACACTAATACATCTGTCCCCTTTCTCTACTCCTGTTTATACAAGATCACCCACAGCTCTTCGACTTTAGTCCTCACATATAATGAAGTTGCTCCTTAAACTAAAAATTACCTTCAAAGCTGTAGACCAACTACCTACAAATGGCCACAGAAGTCAAAGCCTTCCTTGTGTCCACACAAATTAATAGGTCCATAGCAGAAAGATATGTTCCATCACTTTGGAAAAAATCCATCATACCGCAGCACAAAGGCAGCACATCTACACAGTTTAATAACTATAGACCAATAGTGATTCTACCCCGGTTCCAAATATTAGAAAAATGCAGCCATATACAACTTCTGCTCACAGAAACACAACATAGCTTTAGGCCACAGCACAGCACCACTACTGCTCTACTACATTTTATCAATGTAATACCCCAATATAGAAACAACGGTCTGCTTGTGTCCACCATATTCTTAGATTTGTCAAAGGCATTTCATACCGTCTTGCATCAGCAACTACTCATTCAACTCTCTTCAAAAGGACTTTCACAAAACTCCTTGTCATGCTTGATTACCTGTCTGGAAGGCAACAAGCCATTAAATGGCAACAAACCTACTTATCCTTTCAACCAGTTACTACAGGTGTCCCTCAGGGTTCCATTCTTTGTCATCTACTATTTGATATATTCATTAACCTCCACCCAGTATGCTAGTTTAGTTCAGTATGCAGACGACTCAACATTAATATGTGCAGCGTGATCCTCAGCAATAAATATGCTACAAGACATTATCCTCAAATCTTTCTCCTCTGTAGAAACCTGGATCAACGAATCAAACCTCCTACTTAACCCCAAGAAAGATAAATTAATACTTTTTACCTCAAAAAGTTGCCAAAATTGAAAGCAATCTTCAGCAAATAATACTGTTACTGAAACTCGGAGTAAACGTCTACACTTTATAATAGATGACAATCTCAAATATGACCACCATATACTGCACACCATTACATTTACACACCAGAAAATAGTCTCCCTTTATAGGATCAATGGATTCCTTAGTGATACTGCAAGAAAAACTCTAGCTACCACTTTCTTGCTTCCAACTCTCTTACACACCATTCTTATCCTAACAAACAATTCTCAAAGAAAGAAACTAGTATTTTTCTACAATAGCCAAGTTTGCCACCAAACTTCCTCAATGAATCCACCATTGTCACAGCTTAAAGCAATTAAACTGACTGAACTGCACAACTACCCTCACAACCAACTATAGCACAGAAACTCATTCATCATCCAGAAAAATGCCCTGCAATAAAAAACATATTACTGCCCTAATGTCCAGCAAGGGACTCCCTGTTCTAGTAATATATTCTTACTACTCAAACGTCAAATAATGTTGCAGGAGACTCACCCTACTCTCAATATACTGTTAAACTCTAGAATAGTATCCCCACACAAATAAAAGTATCTGACAAACTCAGTAGTTTTAAAACACTGCTTAAATAACATCTTAAGTAATCCTGGTCCTGCACATGCTCATAAGCAGGTTAAGACTTTGCGCTCACGGTACGATACTCTCCAAACACTCTCCTTAAACAGAATACTCTCGACCTCTCACTGAAATGACAAAACAATCTTTATAAAATACTGATGCCTATACAATCCACTAAGTTACACGCAGACTCTCTCTGTAGTAACTTTTACCGTTGTAAAATCTTTGAATGCATAAATGTAACTACTGTATATGTATAAATGTAAATATAGATGCAACTACTGGAATTATAATGCAATGAAAACAAATGCAGTTTTTCTCCGTGTGACTCCAATGAAAATGGGTATTACCTAGTCAAACTTTCCCAGTAAAAAAAGATAAATAAATAGTAATTTGATTGTAGATATTTTTTCTAGTATTTTACCTAAAGTGGGTAGTATTGCGATAGGACGGAATTGCAAAGTAGTAGTAGCTTGGCTTGGATAGTTTTAGTATTGGACTGACTATTGCTGTTTTCCTTAACTGAGACATAAGTTTATTAGTTAAACAGAGATTGTGTATGTGAGGGAGTGGGTGAGAGCTGAAGTCCTTTCAAAGATGAATGAACCAAGGGGCTAGGTTATCTGATCATTGGGGAGTTCTCTATTTGATTTTGGTCCAATTGTGTTTGTCTCTTTGGTTATAACCTTTTTGAAGTGGAATACTAGAATGGAAAGTGGGAGAATGGGGTGGTTAGAGTAGTAGGTTTGCATCGTTTATGCCCTAAATGTTCAGGGCTGATCTTATGTCTCAAATCACCTTGCATTTTTTAACTTAATTTTAATCTACTTTACACTGTGCTGTTTTTATGTTGTTTAATTATTTTGCCTGCATTTACCAGACTGCCTGAGCTTGATGTATCGAGCTTCTTTCATTGAAATCCTGTTTATTCTTAATTTAAACTTATAATTTATACAATCTCTACTATCTTGTTGCATCCAGCCACAGGTAAAAATAAAGAAATAATCCTGTTTGATCATGTCGCATGACCCCCCAATATGTTCATACACGCAACATTCTTCTTTAAATGTTGTGTAATTTTGTAGTTCACCCAGGTCCCGTATGAAAATGGACCTCGGCCGAGTAGGGCAGACCTGGTCAACAACATATAAATAAACAGAATAAAGCAAACACAGGCAATCTGATTTGCAATACTTAGCACTCTAGACCATATGTTTTCCTCCTGTAAGCACATAAATATACTAATAAGACATTACATTAAAACTGTACTTTTTACAATCTAAATATTAAACAGGATGCTGACTTTCTTACAAGTTTGAGTGCATCTTACAGACGTGACAAAAATGTAAAAACATACACTTTTCATACACAGCTTCAACAGTCATCTACTCATCTTTATAACCAGAAGCACTGAGTAAATATAACTGGTGATGAGATTCTACTTATCTTACACATAAACCTTTTTCAAGTAAATCTACATTTTCATGAGACGTAGCAGTCCACGTATATTGGGGCACTAACCCCACAACAATGAATGAATAAACTGATGTCCGTAACGAACGCACATAATTATCTTCATGCACCTAATATGACTGCGAGGTGGACTTCCAGTTGTAACCTGTCAAGAGAAGGGAGCTCGGTTACTTTCATACCTCTCTCACACATCAACAATAGAGCATAGCAGCTTCAATGCCTGATTACTATAAAAACCTAAACGATAAAAGCATAACAAACACAAAGAGTCAGAAACTACTGTTAGTACTCCATATGCAATACTGTGTTGTATCCAGCAAGCATAAGATTTGATACTGAATTTAGAACTGATCTTTAAGTATTCCGGGAATGTAATTTGAAAGATGTAAGGTTTGCAGAGTCCCTAAAACACGAAGGAAGAGAAATCTATGTTGTTGATCTGTCCAACAAAATAATGTTCTGCTCAAGAGAATTCTATTATTAATCTATGTGCTACGAGGCCGCAATGTATTTTTTTTTACTAGTAATTATTTTAAGATGTACATACTATTAAAATAGTAACGCTGCACCATTACAATCATCTGAACTCATCGGACAAAAGAAAACATGCATTTATTTCTGCATTAAAATCTTGACCGCACTCCTTATAAAACTTACACACCACCCCCTGGCATTGTACTCATTTTTTTCGTTGACCCACTTTGTTTTAATACTCTAGTTGTAAGCTGTCACTATGACCCATACTTCAGACTTGTGTACAAAAATCACGTCACAGGTACGGTATACCTGCTCGGCCGTGGCTATTACCATTTGTTTTAACCCGCAACGAAAACCAGATTACTTATCAGTAAATTAATTGTTACATTATTTACATTCTTTATTTACAATACGCTAAAAAACAGAATAAGAATTACAGTAAAGGACACACAAACATGAACGAGGTTACCAAAGAATGCCGCCCATTATTTGACATCCAACTGACGTAACTGTAAAAAAAATACAGCAAAGAAAAGCGCGCGCCAATACTAACCCAAAAATGCATTCATAATAGTAAATCAGCTGTGAAAAAAAGTAAGACCTTGATATAATACTACACATCAGAAGAAAACGAGTAAGTCTGCAACCAAAAGAAACACATAGCAGAAGTTTAAAGTTATGAATAATAGCCACGCGCGATTATTAAAGGAGCAAAACTAGCGGAGCATCCATACCGAATAGCTCCACCCCTCCCGTCTTTCCTCCCTCCTTCAAGCGAATGGGATCCTCCTCTTTTTCCCTCACTCATTCTGTAATGCCTCCGCGCTTCTTGTCGATCTTTTGGCTGCCACAGCCAAACAGTTGTAACTCGTGTCGCTTTGTTGACACGTTGTAAAGCAATACAATAACTACTTCTGTGGGATTGTTATTGTGCGCTGTAATCATTAGGGTCTGCTGTTTTTCTAGTAGACATCACTAGTATTCGTGACCTGAAGTGACTGACTATAGTCGTGTTGCCAGAGCTTAGTAGCAGTAGCCATGGTTTTCTGTTACTGTCCGACCAATTTCTGTCGGGTGAGTGCGGGCGACTGTTTAGTATGTTTAATTGTTTACTGTTATCTTTTCATTTTGTTGGTGTTCGGTTACTAGACAGCCACTAATTCGTCTTGTGAGCAGCTAATTCTTACGCAAAATAACAGTTGGCTATATTGGTGTAAATGTAAGACGGTTCTTGTACTCAAACAGAAATGTACATTGTTATATAGTGGGGTAGATGTGTACACATCTATCCATCCAAGGGGCATGTTAATATGTATGGTGTCTGTATCCACTTGATCTAAAAGCACGTAGGAGTTTTTATTCACTCATTAATTCCGTTGAACACATGTGTACTTTGGTTTTCCTTTGCAGCGTTTTCCGATTTATTACAACACCCATAATGTCCAGCACTGTCACAGTCTTCTGGAGAAGTCTTGTACTGCGGAGTGACAACCGAAATGGAATTTTATCTTTCCTACGTTTTTGTAAACTCGAATGTTTTTGATTAATTAATCTGTGTTACTGTGGAGTAGTTCTGAAACTGACAATCTTTGTACTGCGTTGGATATGACGTAAATAAACAAATAGCGGCATAGTAAGGAAGGTTAATCACATGTGGTGGTAAAAGGATAGGTAACTGTACTGCCTTGTTATTCTGCACCACTTTTACCAGGTGCCAAAAAGGAAGAGGCCCTTGTTATATTTTCACATTGCTAAATGACTTCTTGAGTTGAGTAGTTAATTTTAATTTTAAACTCATTTTCCTTGTGCACTTTCTTAACCAAGTAATCGGCTACCGCATTGGCTGCTTACAAGTTTGCTGTGGAAATGTATTTGAGATATAGTTATTCTGTTGGAGATCTATCTACTTGTTAAGTAGAGAAGGCATTACAATGTATGAAGCTCTTTGTTTGTTGAATAGGTTTTGAAAAGTCCTAATGATACTTAACCTTTGGTTTGTGTCTTGGTTTGTCAGATAGAGTAGAGAACAAACGAGGGACTAGGTATACTAAAGGTACATTACAGTCCTTACTAAAGAAGTAGATATGATGGTGTTCATAGCTAAGTTACATTTGTGCAGATTGCAGGCACGCACAGAGAAAGTGGCATTATTAGAGGTCTGCTGCAACTATGTGTGATCATCTAAAAAGTCAAATGGACAGCCCAATGCAAATGAGTACACACTGCTATTTAAAATATGAGATGTATATAACTGCTGCACTGATGGTATGGTAATAAGTTTTCCTGTTTTTTCTGACAAGCACTGCTGTTTCTAGTCACTTTGTTGTTAGCAAAGGTGTTTAGCTTGGTTTTGAGTCTTATTTCTTGCTTTGAGAGGCTTGCTTCCACTGTATCACAACCCAGTGTATAGAGAGGCACTCTGCCTTGGAGGATGTGGTATATATAGGCACTAGTTAACTTATTAACTTTAAGGAACAGGAGGTGGTGGAACAATTTAGAGTACTTGGGGACATTCTAGGTACTTTGGTGAACTTGTTTGGTCTGCAAACTGGAACTGGAGAATTGCATGGCCTTCATATTCCTGTGAAAACCAATGTATGTGTGGCTTTCACTCTGCTTGCAACTTGGGGACAAGATGGACCTCTTTCAGACCTCTTCCATGAGGATGCAGATTGTCTTCAATGTTGTTTTAGCCCATACAATTGAGCATTTCTATTTCTCAGTGTGAACTTGGGACCAAGCAACTACCATGCATGCTTTCCACAGTCTGTCTTGCTTCTCTGTAGTGCTTAGGTGCAATCTATCACACCATGTTGCTATCAAAATTCTAATTGGACCATGGGGTAGGGAGGAGGTAACATTAATAGGAAAGATAACCATTTTGTCTGGTAGTGTATGAGGCAGGTGACCATTTCACCAATGCATCTGCCTGACATCCTGGTAGTACCTGTGATTCACACACTTGGGGGACAAAGTTACTTTACTGTCACTTCCTGTGTGGTAGGATACCACACGGACACCTTATTGATAAGTGTACAGTGCATACATCGTCACCTAATAACTATTGCCTTGTGTACTGTCTAAAGTTTAAAATTCACCACATCTTCATTTATCTCCTCCCTATTATGTTTTTCAGGTGTTGCAGGCTACCAGTTGAACCTTGGTTAATGACATCAGGCTGTAACACACATTGAAGTGCAGAAAAATGCTATGATACTGCCCTGTTCCTGACAGGAGTGAGTGTCCTTCTTAAAGCCTGCTTCCACTGCCTGATCAAGTCTGGAGGGGGCCTTTCAGTGTGGTCCTACTACCTCGAGTGGAATATTTACTGATTATTGCTTTCTGCACAGTATGATTCTGGGTCTGTTTGTCTGGTGCACCACTGTTACAACCAGTGAATGATAAAACACCCAGTGGTAATGCAGCTTCCTCTTTCATTTGCTGTATGTGTAATGATAGCGATAGTGGCCAGCTAAGAGCAGCACCATAGCATCCCGTCAGGCATGCATCGCAACAGTGACTAGTCCACAAGTATGGGTCATGGCAGTGTAAAGCCACAAAGATAAATCTTGGTGATTGTGCTACACTGAATACTGTGTGGTTGATTCACACTATGTATCAGACATTACTATACACGCCATACAGAAATGTATAGTTGATATGGTCACTGTCATTTTCATAGTGGTCGGTGGACAGAGGCACAAGTGCTTGGCATACTAGTATGGGGGATGATTTTTAGAAAAGTGTCAGGTTGTGAAGCTGGACATACAAGCACTCAGCCTTTTTTAAAGATGCATGCTTAAGAAGTGATGATGTCATAATAAAGCTGTCCGTTTTTATTCTGAAAGTATTGTTATTCTTGTAAACTAGTAGTTTCTGAGTAACTTATCTTTTTATGTCTTTTTTTATTTAGTTACTGTATTTATTGATATAATTTTTTTATCCTTAAGTAGGGTTATGTTTTTATTCGTCTTCATGGATTTCATGCTTTTGGTTAGGTTTGTTTCAGGTGTGTTTTTGGTTGGTGTGGTCTCCTACCAGTGTGTGAGGGTTGGACTTTGGGAAGTATCTGTCAAGAGTATGTAAAATTGTAAGAGTCTTTTACATTGGTATTGTCATGTACAGTGGCTCCTAAAGATAGCTGTGGGGATAGTCTTGTAGATCAGGAACAAGTGCTGCAATGTGAATTTGATAATGAGTTGCTATGACGGCAAAACCCACTGGATGTCGGTGATGCCCTTGAAAGAGACTGGCCAGTGCTGCGTGACCTTGTGGTATGGAGTCCAATGTCTAACTGGCTTATTCATTGAGGAATTCACATCCATGCATGCTGCAGTTGCTTCGGGCACACTTAGTGCATGCCCTAGATGGCCACCATGCATGTGTATGAACCTGCCGCCTGCCATGTTCACCACTGTAACCAGCGTATGTTTGGTAGGTTCTCATTATTGTAGGGATACAGAATGACATGAATGCCTTGTGAGCAACCATGCTTTGCTTGAGGATCATCATGGCATTGTCCCTGGCTTCCACCATTCTGATGTGCTGGTGAATTTCTTCATAATCTCTGCATCAGTCTAACCATCTCTGCCCGACTCCTCAGTGGCAGTAGTTTGTGCCTGAGCAATTTCACAACACATCTCTTTCTGTGTAGTCAATGCTTTATATGTCCGTGGAGCCGGATGTGATTAATGCCTTCGCTTGATAACCTATTGGACAGTCTTCACAGTAGGTAGTTGAACCTCTGACATTTTCATGTCTTTCTCCAGACGAACAGCATGTGCACCAGAAAGAGATGTTGAACTGTGAGGGGATTAAACCCTGTCTGGCAATGGTATTTGCCCTTGGTGCACAATGTTCAAATCTGTCTCCTCATTTCCACAGTTATCAACCTGTTTGAGGGGGAAAGCCCCCTGCCAATACACTTTACGACGACAGTCTGCTACTGTCCTTTAGGCAGTGTTATGAGAGTATTGGTGTCATTGTTGAGCAGTCATCCAGCTGTCAACAGCTTGCTGTGGTGCATGGTGCACCACAGCGTAGTTTACTGTTGTGCCATACCTGTAAACAAGTAAATGTTTTAATACATTGTCTCATTGACTGACATGTGATTAAATCAACATACAGATATTATTACAAGTGGAAAAAAGAAGAAATAGCTGCTTGTATTGGTAGTTTGATGGGGAGACATTTCAAGTTGGTAAGTAGTCTTGTATTTTGTCCATAATGAAATGCTGTGTTTTTAAGATGTACTGCATGGCAGCACTGACCTCCTGTAACATGGTAATAGTGTACTGAGCTGACAGTATCTGTTACCTTGAACATCACCTATTCCGTCATACTTTACACCATTGTCATCCTCTTGTATAGCAAATACTTCTCGCCAGGTGTCTATCTTTAGATTGTGGACGGATTACCAACTTTCATATTACAAGCAGTTGCATTCTGTTATGGTGTCCTGTGTCAAGAGTAAAACTCATCATTAACTGGTTTCTACACTGTCAAAGTGTAAGATTTCTTCTCCCTAAGGCATTTATGTTTGCCAGTGCTTGGTTCCACACCTTAGCTTACACTGACTGTCTAGGACCTCCCCTTTTCCAAATAGGCATTTTCCATTTGATTTGTGTGCATCCATGAATACGTATTCTCCTTAAGAGTAAAGCTGTCTCTTGCTTCCTGATACTGGAACATGTTGTCCTCAGGAGTAACAAAGTTTTAATATTAATAACTGTAGCTTTGCCCCGAGTCAAATGAAACAAGTACATGTTCCTGCATGACTTAAAATGGAACACTGAATTATGAATATATTTGACTCTGTAGTCCTGTTGCATTATTTCAGTGATGTATGTATTTTTCTTGTCTCTCTTTTTTTTTGTGTGTGTGTGTGTGTGTCTGTCTAATCGCAGAATCCTGAAATGCTTAGAGGCTGCAAGAGATGTTTGATGTTAACGCATGTATGGTATAGTTTGTGGGAGGGGGAGTCTATAGCCAGAAACTGTTTCATGTTTGAGTTCATGAAATTCATGACAGGTTATGCAAAGTGTCTCTGTGCTTTGCTGTTGGCAGGTGCCACTCTGACAAACATAGAATAGTGCCATCTGCAGCATATAGTACAAAATTAAGAATTTGTAAGTTGACTGAATTTGTGTGCTACTTACAACATGCCATTTGAAGTAATAAAAATCCTTTTTACTACTACCATGGAAGCACTTGCTGCATTGTCCTAACTGATTACAATAATCTGGTTTTATTATATCCTTCACATTGTTTTTCACATATTATTTGCTTTAATTTTGGCATTCTGTTGATCTTTATTGCTGTATGCATGCCCACCTGTCCAACTAATGTGTGAGCTTTGTGTGAGTATGCGTGAAATGCATCAATCGTTTAGCTACCTGAGCTGGTTTTAGTCGCATTGCATTATGTGTGATTCATACCCCAGGAGTCAGACTTTCACACAGTAGACATCATTTTGGTTTTGCGTTCTGGCAAGGAACGCTGTCTTCTGTAAGTACTTGAGGCAGAGTCCCAAACTAGTGTGCAAAGAAAGAAAAATCATCTTATAGCTGTTTTGCACCCTGTACAGGGAGAAGTCTGCAAGCTGTAGCAGGAGGACCATTTAAGCATATTGATGAGGTGGCAGGTCTGACTTATCAGCATTCTCCGGTGTTTAACGTACTGATAAACAGTATCATCACTAGTACAGCAACATGCAGTGCCGGCAGCCTGACCAGTTTGCCCAATGGGTGGGGGTGGATTTGGCATAATGCTTAAGGTGGTCACCTCATTGACGCACAAAGTGCAGAGTTTGATTCTGACTTTAGGTCATTGGTTAGGCTTAAAATGGTCCTTCAGGGCTTTTAGACTGAAATTCACTTATGAGCTTGTGAACCTAGAAGACGTAAATTCACTTATGAGCTTGTGAACCTAGAAGACATATGTGAGCAATGACCAGCGTCATGTTATTTATTTGTTAATTTTTTAGTAATATTACAGTAACAGAATTCTTTCCAATTTAAAGTATTTAGAAGATTAAACTCCATGGATAGATGTACCAATAAGTGTACAGTAAATTTTTACTTAATGTTCAAAAGGGTGATTTAATAACGAGAAATAGCCTTATCACTTTCTTGTATGCATAGTCAGGCTAGTGATCAGTAATGCATTACAAAACGAAACCTTCCACTCCAGAAAATGATTTTTAAAAATCCAGGGGAACCCGGAAACTGTACAATGTAAGCTTATGGCTTTTTACTGCAATTTTAGTTGATCAGGCGTCAAGGTACTGAAGATGATGATAAAAGGAGTATCTTTTACAAATTCATAATTAGTTTATAGGCAAATATGTTCCCGTGAGAGCATGAAATCAAATACTTCATTTCAGTCATTGTGGTCTCATAAACTGACGGAAAAAGAAAAAAAGGTTGTGTTGGAAATACAGTGAGCATTCAAATACTAAACACTTGATATACAATGGTGTTCAGAAGATATTCAGAGGAAGAGTTAGAAGAACATGGTAATGAGTGTCCGCCATTCGTAAATACCAGCTCTTGAATGCTTGAAAGCATATGGAAAAACAATATTTTCTTGCGTCAGTATTTTCAGATAATGTCACCATGAATGATCTTGGACTGCTTGTTTACATCTTTGCAGATGAGTTATTTGACTGGTGGTAATACATTTTAAGTGGTATTAAGTGGCTTAGGTGAGCACCACATTACAGCTAGGTGAGCAGATACCAAGGCAGTCAGTAAAATCTAGCAGTTTTCTGCTGCAGGTCCAGACAACTTAAATATCTTTTTTCCCCTAGCAATCATTAGTTATTCCATGAGTCCATGTTTTGATAGATTTGTTTCAGCATTATTAAAACTTTTTTTTGTTCCCAGTGAATGGAAAGAAATCATTCCCTTCAGGGCCAGTGTTAGCATTTTTGGTGGTCATAGCAAAGTTCGGGTTTTGGGGTTCCCTGTACACTTCTGGTCTAAGCCCTGTCTTTGTCACCTCTCCTAAAGAACCTAATTCATGCTGCAGATTTTTAGTAGTGTGTACAGACTGAACTTTACATTGCTACTTTGACACATTACAACAGTTCTATATACAGAGCTGGACTTGGGTGAAATGGTGCCCTAAGCACTGCCTGTTGGTTACCCCTCATACATGCACATTATCCAGTGCTTCCCATACCATGCACATTACTGTTTTCTTTTCTCACATTTTGCCTTACTTTTTAGTTTTTACAAGATGCCACAACTTTCTGCGTGCTTTGAAGTACCTTTTAAAGTTTTTGTTTTCTTTTTCACATCCTTTTCATCCAATGGTGGCTTGAACAGAAGTTGAAGGAAAGAAATCCATTTTTGTTGTTCAGCTTTACTTTTCCGTGCATCTCTCAGCATACCTTTCTTGACCAAGACAGCACAGTAATATCCATTTAGGAAATAACTTGATTAAGCCTGAGCCCCTAGATGACCGAGGGTTTTCTCTGCTGTGTGATGCATTTTAGAGCATTTCTCCAACTTTAAATCCAGTGGTTATCTGAATAAAATGAGGAGAATTAAAATAATTTTGGTCTTAGTTTTTATTTCAAAGAAGACTTGTGCCAAGGCTTGATGTTTAAAACTGACAAAATAAGCAGTGGCTTGCAATAAACTAACAAGGTAATTGTTGTGAAGATGCACATATTTTGTCTAGTATTATCACCCCTTACAAAACAAAAAAGACCCTCATTGTCTGTGCATCCTTCTGGTGTTAGATTGGGATGAAAGCAGAGGTTTGAATGACCACAGTCCTATACTTGCAAGTGGCTGCTGTCATACCTGTATATAGCATGCCTCTGCACCCCAAAGGCAGCCATCTATAAACATGTCTGACATATGATTATGAGGAAAGTGAACAGAAATGTATTACATTTGATTGCAGTTACAGTATACTGCTCCTACAGTAGCAACAGCAACCTTCTTTGTACACATCTGAGGTCTGCGAGTAAAGTAAAAGAAACAATGACAACACTGTCTCCAGAACCTACACAAGTGATGTTGACCTCCTGCGCACCTATCTAAGGTTTGATTGTGATGACAATTAAAGTAATGACCTCACCATCTCCAGCCCCTGCACAACCTACAGCAACCTTTTGCAGATACCTCTGAGCGGGGCTGATTTTAGAAGTGGTGCAGTGGAGGGCAGAGGCCACTACTAATTCAGTGTCAAAATCCATTTGCAGTCTGGGGTGTGTGGCCCCCAGACTGCTAGAAGCTGTAAATGTCCGATTGTAGAAGCTGTAAATGTCCGATTGTTCTGTGATGTATATTATTCTTTACTTTTAAAAATATAATCACTAACTGTTTTTTTTACTGCTACGCAGAAGGGTTATGTGTCTGCCCAATGTTATTGTGTGTGTGTGCGCGCGTGCGCAAAGGGTAATAATCCATTTTAAGTTACACACACGGCACATTCACCTTTAAGGAAACTGGAAGAATTCCATTTAACCCACTGCCTATTTTTGATTTAATGGGGTAAACTAGAGCACAAGGATAGACGCAGACAGAATGAGAAGGGCATGCATACTCTCTCTCTTTCTGTAATGTGTGTGTGTGTGTATGTATGTATATATATATATATATATATATATATATATATATATATATATATATATACACACACACACACACACACACACACACACACACACACACACACACACAGTTTTTAAGTATGTATGTAAAAAACAAAAAAAAGAAACCCAAAACTTCCATCAGAGCAAAGCACTTTGAAATGACAGTGCTATTCACTGCGCCACAGTGTTAATGAACAGTTGGTTTCACACACACTCTTCCTGCCAAACCACCAAAGATGGCCACCTGTAATGTGTAAGTGTCCGAATCACGTGTAGGTATGGGTATGTTCCAACATGGCTTTGTTACAGGTTTATCATGTTTAACAAGTGAGTAGCTTTTGCAATAATATAACCACAGCTTTAGATGAAAGCTTGCCTGTAGTGGTGATATTCCTACATTTTGGTAGCATCTTTGATACTGTACTTCATAGTGAAATTGTCAAAGTCCTAGGGAATCTGCAGATAAATATTTATAGGTTCATAGTTAAGTGCTAGCTAGCTACTCTTGCAGGCCATTTTAAGCCTAGCACACGTTCCATTTTTGTACTTGAAATAAGCTGTCCCATTTGGTTATAGATTGGGCTTGCGCATTCCGTAGTTGATAATTATATATTACTCCTTAATGAGAATAACTAGGATCATATATAAATAATTTGAGGGAATCCATGTATGGGGTAAAGCATTTAGGAGCCACATCTGACCATTTGTAGTGCATGGACCATTGCTGAGGCATATTTTCTGTTTCCTATCCATAGATCTAAGTTGCGTTTGAAAATGGACAGGGATGAACTTTGTTTTATGTGGGTGGGGAGTCTGTTCCATATCTGTTCCATAAAAGCAGTATCCTCTGCTAAATTTACCTGTCTTTCCAAGCCATTCTATTGATGTTGCATAAGAGGTTTAGACTCCTAGATGGAGTAGTTCTGATACCATTTGACTTGCTGATGTGCGTTTAAATCCATTAGTAATAGTTTGGAGGATGCCTTGTATGCCAGACACTGGTCACCTCTTAGCAGAGTGTAGAATACAGTGTAGTGACAGGGCTCTGAGTTGGTCTATGTAGGGCATATTGTTTAGGTCTTGTATTCTTTTAGTAAGGTATCTCTGTCTCTGTGTGCATCTCTCTGGGGTTTCCAATTGTTGTATATGTCTGGACAGATACATGCCTAAGGGAGCATTATATTCAATGACTGACCTAATGAGGGTTTAGTAAAGGGGGACAGTGACATCCTTGGATCTGGACACAATCCCTTTTATAAGCTGTGCAATATAGAAGGACTTCTTAAAACAGTAGACACATGTTGCTCAAAAGTTAGGTCACTGTCCACATAAGTTCCCAAATTCTAAACTGGTTCAGTTCCTGGGGGTATATTGCCAGTATGGTTGTTCCCTGGGGTAGATGACTTCCCAAAGGATTCAGTAGTACATTTTTTGGCATTTAGTTTTAGACCATGATTTTGACACCATTTATTTATTTGAGACAAACCTTCCTGAGGGATGGCCAAGTCATTTAGGGATTCAATGACTGCTGCTAGCTTGCAGTCATCTGCAAACATAGTTAGCCAGAGCCATTTGGTATTGGCTTTTACTTTAGAAAACAAGATGCTAAACAGAAGAGGTCCCAGCACAGAACCCTGGGAGAGCCACTGGTGACTGGTCCTGTTTGTGAGGTAACTTCCTGTATTTTGAGTATCTACTTGTCTGTGGGCTAGTTGGCAATCCAGAGGGTGACATAGGTGGTTTATTCCCAGTTTGTTTATTTAACTTTTCTACTATGCCTAAGTGGGAATGTCAAAAACTATGATCAGGTTAAGGTATGTGGTGTGTACCATTTTGCCTTCATCCATTGGTTTGGTAACCTCTTCAAAAAAGATCCACCAGGTTGAGTAAGCATGACATACCCTTGACGAATCCAAGCTGTGGTATAGTGTTTGGAGGCTCCCGGTATCCTGATTAATTCCATAATACATCTTTCCATGGATATGCATATGATGCTGGGCAAACTTATGGGTCTGTAATTACCTGTGTCTGTGGAAGGGCCTTCCTTATGCAGGGGAATGACTGTAGCTGATCGCCATTTGCTTGGTCCAAAAGCTGTATGGAGGCTGAGATTTAACAGTGTTGGTAGGGGTGTGGTTAAATTGTGTTTCATGTGCACCCAGAGATATCAGCGCAGTATTTTTAGCTTTTGATAGCAGTTTTTAGGACTTTTAGCTGGGGTGAGCCAGTTTTCAGGTATATCTTGAGGGCAGACTGAAGGAGAAGACTGGGATAAAGATAGAGCTAAATTTGTAGGCCAGTAAGTTAGTTATACCTTCATCCTCACAGTTGATATCCTTGTTCACAGTCCGCTCAGTGCATTGCCAAACTGTGAAGTAGCTCAAAATGAGCTGATTGGGAGCGAAGTCTTCAGAGTTTTCCTGCCAACAGAGAGAGGGAGGCTGAGCCCTGAAAGGACAATGCTAGGAATAGTAAAATAAATGCCCACAACTTGGCATAAAAAAACTTGCCAAAAAACAAGAGAGATGGAGAAGAGGGAGCAGCTAAAGCAACAGTGCTCATCTGGAAATTTAGAGTTACAGCAACTTCATATTGGGCAACTTTACTATTTTGTGCATATTGATCACTGCAGCAGTAGCCTTGGCTATATGGGTCAATTAATATTGCTAACTGTATTTGGAAGGAGAAGGGTCCAGGAGCCCCTGGGGAATGTTCCTAGCAAAACTTGATCTAGACCTAGTGAAGGAACCGAGCTTTAGTGCTTTGTAAAATTGTGTAGAGTACCTAGTAGTAGCTTCTAGAATACGTCTAGAATCCAACTCTTTCAAAAAAGCCATAAAATGGGCCCTGACCCTCCCTGGAATAGATTTGTCATGGTGAGTATAACAAAAGGTAAAAGCCTTAGACGAGCATTTGCAAATAGTCTCTTTTGGCATGGGTGGTTGTTCTTACCTTCTCAAGAAATGAACAGCTGATCCAAAGATCTGAAAAAGTTTAATTCTCTCAAGATGGTACCTGAGTTGACTGGACATCCAAGGTATGGAGTATCTTTTCTCCCTCATTCTTATGTTGAGGGGAGAAGACTGGGAGATAGTGATATCGAAGCTTACTTTAAGCCAAACTAAGCATAAAAGAAGGTTTAGTAAAGGAAACTCATTCCATATGGAAAATGAGATGGGGTTGACAAACTGTAAGAGCTTGTAACTCCCAATACCATTCAAGCAGAGGTCAGAGTAATCAGAAAAAGCTATTTTCCATGTTGAGAGCCTCAAGTCAGCCAGATCAACTTGTTCAAATGGAGGGAATGTTATGGTCTCTAACAAAATTAAAATCCCAAGGGAAGGGCCACATGTTTATTTGAAGGCTTCTTATGCAAAACCCCTCTCGAGAATATTTGACATGAGACTGCCTTGAAAGACTAGGATCCATGGGCAGACATACTGAAATGGCTGATAAATGACCCTTGATAGAGGAGTAAGAACATGGGTTAGTAACTCACAAAAATGTAAAACCTGAAAACAACTAGCCTTGAATGGGTGCTGGTGTGGTTGCTGGCATCAGCTTGAAAACCTCTTCCATTTACTAATATATGATTTTCTGTTAGGAGGCTTTCTTGCCTCCATTAGTACCAGCTGCATGTCATCAGAAAATACTCGCCTAAAAGGAATTAAGTCCCTGTCATCCAGGCAGTCATTTGAAGATGATTGATGGGTGTATGAAACACCCCTGTTCTTGTGTAATTAGATCCATTCTCTGAGGAAGCGTATGGTAATTGCCCCTAGCCATTTCCAAAAGAAGTGAGAACCACAGTTGTCTGGGCCTGAAGGGAATTAACACAATGATCTTTGTTCCTTCTTAATCTTCAGAAGTACTCTGACTGTTACTGGAAAGGGTAGAAAGGCATGCAGGAACATTCCTGTCCAAAGAAAATTCATCTTCCCGGCCTTCTTGATTGAAGTCCTGAAATTGCATTTTACCAGTTGATTGTTCAGAGAGGAGGCAGAGGTATATGTGAGGAACTCCTCAGAGATGGATCAAATCTTGAAAGACCCCTGATCTGCTTTCCATTTGTGAGGGTTTGCCACCAGTTTTGTTCTGATAGAATGCAGGATGCCTGTAGAGTGAGACTGTGCTATGAAGCTATATCCCAAGCTAACATGGCTAGTCTGTAAAAGGGGGTATGACCTGGGTCCCCCTTGCTTGCTGATGTACCACATGACAGTGGTATTGTCTGTAACCACTTGAAGAGATTCTGGGGACCTTGATCAGAGCAAGCATCTCCTAGATATTTGTATGCTTGTGTCTGTCCTTGGTGGCTCACACCCCCTGCACTTCCTCCTGAAACTGCTTCCCAAGCAAAGTCTGAAGTTTGTGTGGTGTCTGACTGCTTTGGAGCAGGGAGGGAGAGGTGGAAAACTGGATTTAAGGATATGTGTTTCCACCAAAAATGTATTTTCTGACTAACTCCAGTACTGAGATCTGAAAAGGTAAAGGGTGTTGATGCTGGGACCAGAGAGATTTCAGATACCACTGTGTCTTTTTCATATGGAGTCTTGTCAGGGGTATCAGAATCATAGACACTGTGAGACAAAAAATCCTGAAGTATTCCCCCACAGTGACTGAAGTCTGAGTGGAAAACCTTAGCAATAGATCTAATTAAAGATCTTTTTTTTTTCTTGTAGAAGAAAAGCTCTTTGAACTGAGGTGTCTAGTTGACATTCCAGGAACACAATTCTTTGTGAAGGAATCAAAGACTTTTGAATGTTCTCTTGAAATCCCAACTTGTGCAACAAATTTCTTTCATCCGAGAGAGAGGGAGAGACTCCTGACATTTTGAAAAAGACCCTCTGCAAAGATGAGCTGAGCAAGTCATCTAAATATGGAGAAATGTGGATAACCCTGTAGCCTAGAATGAGGTATAATTGCAGATGGACACTTTATGAATACTCTTGGTGCAGTGCATAGTCCAAAGGTGCAGTGCATAGTCCAAAGGGTAAGGCAGAGAACTGATAAGGTGATCAGACATGCACAACCTTAAGAAGCACCTGAAGTCTGGAAGAATAGGGATGTGATAAGCATCTTTAAGTCTAGTGTTAGTAGGAAACTTGAAAGAGGAAGAAAAGGTGACAGCTTGTGACACTCTATCATCAAGTTTGGATATCAGCTCTGGATCTTTCTTTCCTAAGCCTGTTTGTGGTGATCTATGCATTTTCTTTCTTTGGCACTAGGGACATCCTTAGATAAAACCCTTTCCCCACCTGGGAAGAAGGAACTGGTTCTGTCATTCTTTGGGGACAGCATGTGATAAAGAACAGGTGATAAAACAGTATGATCAGCAGAAGGAGGAATTTCCTCCCACCTCCTGATAAATGGATTTCAGAACCCATTTGTTTATCTGTTGCCAAAGAGAAAAATGGAGGTTCAGACTGGAAGAAAAATGGGGTCAGGGTGGGAGGGAGTCACAAGGTCTCTTGAGTAGTCATTCAGACTTGTTGTACTGTTCTTGGTTTTGAAAGGTTTGAGACTATTTTTTGGAATCTCCTTGCCACTTCTTAAACATACATTTACCAGAATTCTGTTGAGACTGTTTGTTCTGTTTTTTTGCCAAAATTGGAGGAGGAGAAAGAAAAATCCTTTGGACAATTTGGAAAAGGAAGGCTGAATATCTTATGGAATCCCTGGATCAGCTTGCCCCTTTGATCATACTTTTGATCACCTCTGCAGCAGGGAGACCACATGCTAAAGCTTTGTCCTCTTGGAATGCAGCCAAGCAAACCTTCTTTAAACAGTACCAATGGCCGTAACCCTGGAAAAAGTATCAAGAGAGTCATATACTTTAAACAATGAGTAGTGACCTGTGCAGTAGAAGAAAGCAAGTAATTTAAAATCAATGTATTCTAAACAAGACAAAACTGTAGATAAAACATCAGAACCAACTTTAACATATGAGTCTGGCAATTTAAAATTCTGAAAAATCAAAGTTGCAGAAGCATTTACTATTTTCCCTTAGTAAGTGGTTAGCAGCAGTGGAGCCGACTATGGCTATAGCTACTGGGTCAGGTTTGGGAATAGTGGTGTAAATATTTAAAAGACTGAGGAACTGCATCCTATCTGTATTTACGGGACAGCTGGCTGACTATCAGGAAAATTGCAGGTAGTAAGAGAGACATCCCCTAAAGCTGACAGGACTGAAGGAATGGGTATAGGTTCTGAAAATCTTTCAGTAAAAACTCAATATTTTCTGAGGGAGTTTGAAACCTCTGTGTTCTTCCTCTGAAAGCACTGGGACATTTTAGCAGTAATCTTAGAGAAAGAGAAACTCCACAGGAAGAATCTGATATTGAGCTCTCCTTAAGTCTGAATCAGAAACCAAAGCTAAAGTCAAAACCCTGAATCCATCCCTGCATCTTCCCAATCTGTAATCCTCTCAGGAAGAGGCATTCTTCTTACTCTAGGAAGGATTAATAGCATGAATTAAACACAGAGTCAATCCCAGTAAAATATTTTTATCCAAAGAAATTTGAGAAGGAGTAGGTACATGTTTGGTGTCTTTTTTGACAGGGAAAATGGTGCCAGTTGTGTTATTAATGCCAGCCGTTGCTTTCCTGGAGAGGGATACAGCATTCTGACAACAAATACACCTTCCCTGTTTCCGCTCCCAGGAGCAACAAGAGTTGCTATCTTCCTCCGAGGGAACTCCCAACAGTCACAGAGGAAGTGGCTAATCCCCCATTCCATAGTGGCTGTAGGTGCTACACCAGAGGGATTTGGGGTAAAAGATGAGTGATCTGAAGTACAACAAATGTCCACAGCAGAGTCATTCACCTGCGGCTGAGGCAAATTGCTAGCCTTCTGTGGTGGTAAAGGCGGTAGTTTTTTTCTTTTTGTGGCTGGAGGACCGATCGTGGTTAAGATGAAAATGGCTTTCCTAGGTAAGATAAGCAGCAAATGCCTGTAAAACTACAAGTCCAGAAAATTTACTTTTTTGATAGTGTTTGAAAGTGATTTTTTACCCTCTTTTTTTTTTCTATCGCTTCCCCACAATAGAAAATTAATTTTCTATGGAGAAACTGTTTATTTCACACTACTTTAATAGAGCTCAGTTTAAAAGTATGTTGCAGTCTGAGTTTAAATCTGTGGTTTGTTACAAGGCAGGACAGGTTGGAGAAGGATACAGAATAACCAATCCTCTACCAAAATTGTTGTTATGGGTGTTTCACAAGTGGTTGTGCTTGCACCGTTATGGTTTGTGTTATTTTTGTCCAGAATACCTTGTGTCTAGAATGGTGTCTTAAGCAGCTTTGCAAATGGCACCAAAATTAGGGGCATTGTCCATAACACATGATCAACATAGTCTTTTTTTTTTTTTTTTTGATTCACACTGGACATGGTCCAAATATAGTGGTGTCAGATTTAATATGAGAAAGGTGTGGTTGTTTTCACTGTTGTACACTGTACAATACTATACCCAATACACTGTGGACCTGGAATTTTAATGGCTATAAATTATCCTTGGAGAACCATTTGAAGATAACATTAAGAAGATCTTATGGTCACTTAGAACGTATTAAAATGTAGAATAAGTAGATTTAGTGATGTCTTGATACCAATGTTTAAGGCAGGTATTGGACCACAGTTGGAGTACTGCTTGTCATTTTCAATGTATAATGGCTCCCATTTGAAAAATTGGAACCAAGGGGAAGAGGTACTTTGAAAGTCAAATCGTAGTGGTTAAAGATCTGCCTTGCAGGGGAAGGTTAGAAAGTATTGCTCTCTATTTTGTTGGGTAGAGCTTGATTAGGGAAGATAATATATTGATGTACAGGTTCCAGAAAGAGGAGGTGCTTGCAACAACTTAACTTTGGGTGTTTGATTTTTATGACCTAATTTGAATATAGGGAGTGATACAACTTTAATGAATATTTTTCTCATGTAAAACAGGTTACCTAAGTTTTTTTTTCATTTTACCGCAGCATGTTTGGTTTGGAAAACTTCACCTGTGTAAGTAATTTACATATTCTTCAGCATTCTTGAAATGTTTAGTCTGTTGTGCAGTGCCATTGCTATGACCCTGGGCTGATAGTGACACATTCTTAAAATGGCCTTACTTAAGCTTTAAATTTGTGTCATATACATTGAATATCACCCATAATTTGGTTGACTGCGTAGAAGGGACTAGGTACAATAAAGGGCTGTATAGTTTTTTCTGAAGGAGCAGATAGTTTGGTTATGTTGTTTTGGAAAGACCTTTTAATTTCACACATTTTCAACAATGCTTTGAATACACATACACTCAGAGAGAAGAAAACAAATCATTGTAAACATTATTATTAGCTTGATGCGTTGTATACACGTGTCTTTATTGACATTTATTCACTCCAACATTGCATAAATGGCTGAAGTTTTCCTTCTCTTAAAGTTAGGCTCCTGAAAATTATTCTGCATGTATTTTCCCCTGCATGTTTCATTTATTTCTTTGTAACTTGCTCCTTCCCTTATCTCAACACACACACTACCTCTGATTATTTTAGTTTCTTTTCAGTAATCAGAACTTCAGTTACTGTTTGTTTTAGATTGATTTCCATTTTCTAGATTTTGGCAACCAGTAGCATGAAAATTAGCAAGGCCTTCCTATGTCTAGGAGAGATATTTTATCCTAGCTCAAAAGAATCATTTCCTTAGTTACAATCGTTTGCTCTGTGAACATTTCTGGCAGTGTTCTGTAGGGAAATTTTAAAATCTGCCATCTCGTATTCACAAAACTGTGTTCTCATTTACCTCTCTATTCCCATTACCCTGCAATTATTACTATATACCTGAGGAAAATTTTATCCGAATTCTGATTGGATCTTTGAAAAACACTTCCATGCAAAAATACTAAGTCTTAACTGACTTTGTTGCATACTTGGGAGCCATACAGATGTCCTCCTACTGTTCTTTTGTATATTCCATCCATCCATCTTCAACCCCTTTTCCTATTTTACATATGAGGTTGGGGTGTCACTTCCGTAGTGACAATCATCTTGAGACAGGTTTTACACTGCCGGGTTGCCTTTTCATTTTTTTTTCCCAGTCTTTTTTTCTAAGGTCATCTGGTTCATTATCATAGTTATGCAATATTTTGTATGCCCTACTAATTATCCCTTTTAACAGCTACTTCTGTTCCAGATTCAGCTAAAAACTCTGCTTTCCCTGTCGTTGTCTCTTTGTCTATACTATGCTATCATTCCTGGTATGTAATGCAGTTTTCAATTTTTGTATTATCTTTTGCTTGGTCTTTTCCCACACATCCTTGCGTATCATAATAGAATAATTTTTAATCTTTATGCTTAAATACTTTATCTTATCGTGTCTCCATAGTTATGGATTTGGTGAACCATTTCACATATGGGTATATAGTTTACTGCTATAACTTTACTTTCATATCTCTTTGGGATATAAATTAAATGATGATAAAACCTTCTCAAAATGTTCCACAGCACTGAAATGCCTTTTTCTGGGTTTATCAAATGTAAAATATCATCTGCAAATAAAGCTAATGTTTGATTACTATACCAGCTGGCTCTATAGAATGCCTTCTTTGCATCAAGAGCCCCCCCCCCCCCCAACAGTAGCAGAAGTTTTTTACACTACTTTCCTCTGGATCATCATTATTTTATTAATGCTGCCAAAAGTTTGACTTCCCTCCACAAAATGGCATTGATCCATATCTATCAGTTTTGGCAACACCTTTATCCTCTTAGCTAATATTGACATAAACACTTAACAATCCCAGTTTAAGTATGAAATTGGTCTATTTGAAACTGGGTGTGAAGGGTCTTTACCCACTTTTGGTAATACAGTCACCACAGCTTTTTTGCAAGTTGCTAGTACAGTACTGTTTCTTCTTTTAAAATATTGTTAAACCAAACCTTCCAGATATGAATCACTTTCTTCCTGCTGAATGCTCCTCTCTTCCACAGGAATTTCACCCATTTCTGGAGACTTCCCTGTTAATTTACTTTTATACATCACCATTTTATGTCATTCTTTCCTTTGTTGAGCCTCATCTTCCTCTAACCACGACATAGTAAAGTTTTCCATAAATATTTGTATTTGTGTTTTTACTTGCTTTCCACATTCCCTTGCATTATACAAAGTTTCATAGAATTTCTGAAATATCTTTAATACCGCTGTAGGATCTGTGTTTAGTTTTTGTCATATCCTCCCTATGTTTGGCAACAGCCCTTTCTACTTCCTTTTGCCTAAGTCATTGTGCTAAGAGTTTTTGGCTTCGGAGTTATAAAATATCTGCTTTCTAAACTCCTGCATATTATGTAGATACTTTCCCTTTAGTACTTCTTACCCCTTTCATCATCAACCCATTTTTCTTATTTTACATGGGGACATTTCCATATCATCTTTTTGGTGAAATTCTTCTTTTTCTGCATTACTTTAACCCTTGACAACCCCTCTAAATGCTTCCTATTGCAACTCTAAGTACTTCCTATTACTTTTTCTCCATTAGTCCTCCCTTATTTGTCCCATATTTTTAAATTCCAATTTTCATTTAACTGTCTTTTCCTAATAACTCGCATATAGTTTCACTACCCATTCTTTAAATTCCTACCTTTTTAATAAATAAGTAGGAAGTTGTCATTGTGTCACCTTTAATTCATTGCCCTACAACTTTATCTTGGATTATATTTGTGCATAATCTAAAATTTAATTATTGAATGTGTTTTAAAGCTTTCAATTCAAAACCTGTTCTTCTGGGAAATGTGATTTCTGTCAGTTCAAATCTGGTTATTATTCATTGCAGAAGAATACGTAAAGTCTGCCAGGGCTTCCAGTCCAAATGTTTTAATATAGTTTTACAGAAATCTACTCTGTTGTGTTTTCCCTTCTAGGCCCTGCCCCCCCTGTACATTTCCCACTCAAGGAAAATTCCATGCTGAAAGCTAATATTTCTCCCAAAGTTCACTCAGTCGTCATAATAGTTCTTCTTTCGGCTTTTCCCGGTTAGGGATCGCCAGAGCGGATCACCTGTCCGCTCATGATTGGCAGTGGAATTTTACGGTGTCATGTTGCCAGCCCAATGCTCAACCTTCCACAGAAGGCACACACACGCATGCACTCACTCCTAGGGCCAATTTAGTGTGTCCAGTCCACCTACAACATGTCATAATAGTAGTTTTATATGGAATGTAAATGAATGCCGGTGTAATCTTTCCCTTCCAGTAACCCCATATTACCAGAAATCTACCATTGTTGCATTTTTCTTTTTTGTCACTATGGGAGCCTGTTATCAGTATTAGTATTTCCCTTTTACTTTTCCCCTGATTCTCTGCTGAGTATCCATTCTGAAGTTCATTCTTTGCCAAATTCATTTGTTAATTTCTTTTCAAATGTGTTTCCTGTAATATTGGTATTTGCTCCCTACATGTAAAGCATATCGCACTTTACATGTGTTTTATGATAAATTTCATTTGTAAATTTACTCCTGATGGCTCCTTATTAAAATGTCTGCAGTCAAAATGTTGAGTGCTGAAAAATGGGTGGAAAAAAGACCAAAAACCTGGAGAAAATGGAATCTTGAAAACCCTCTTCTCCTTAAAACTTCCTTTTGCATGGGGACACAAGCCCCCCTGCACCCCCAAAATTATATATATCAATTCTTAGATCAGCATATCTTGAAGAAAAGTGAATATTCTGAGAAATGGCACCTTGGACTTAGTAGATGCAAGTTCTCTCTTTCACAAGTTCAAACTCTGCATTTCAGGACTTGATTTAATGGGTCCCAATGTTTCACTTGGGCACCCACATGACTGCAGGTGGTTTGAAAACAAAATGAGGATAATTACCTTTTTTATTCTTGTATTTGCACTGTTTGCTTTGTGTTTTCCTTATGATCATACCCACCAAATATGATATTGGCAATAATTCACATACATCAGCATTGCATTATGGATAATTACAGCTACCATACTTCTTTAGAGGTGCAGTTACTTGCATTGTGGTTTCACCTGTGAAGCATACTTGATAAATTACCTTATTAGAGTATAAGGCTAACCTTTTGTTGCATTTAGCATGGAAAATAGTTTGTACACCATACGCTAATGTAGATAGTGAGGCATTGTGAGTCATTGTCATGTCAGAATGTGTGGTACCTTTGACAACAAAGTTAGTAATATGTGACGCACTTTTTTTCCATTCAGTACTGTAAACTTTGTGATAAATTGTAAGGGGATTATTCCTATCACTGAGGATTGTTTACAATTTCTACACATAGTGTTTATTTTATTTTATTTTACATTTGTTGACCGGGCTAGTCCAGCTGGATATATGTCCATTTTCAGTGGAGGCCCGGGGAGAAAAGCTCCATTGGTTAAAACAAGATTAGAGAATACAAATACACAACAAACAAAAGCAATAAGCATAAAAGATAAGAAGATTTTAGTATAAGTAATATACATCTAGGAGTAAAACAAAAATATCCATAACACGAAAAAATTCAAGGAAATGATTAAATACTTTCAGTATGGAAATTTGATAGTATCAAAACATAGAGAGAATCATACATTGTCTTGAAAATAAGGTAGACAACATAAATTTTTTTTTTATACAGTATGTATGAGATCAGTTATATCTACAAAGATATGATGTCAGAGGAAGTCAGTCAGGATACCGTAGCAGAGAAGGAATTATTGTGGTAGAGGAAAGGAAGAAGGAAGGTTAGTCAGGGTTGGTACAGGAGCAAAGCCAATATTTATTAAGATGGATTTCCAGTTTTTTTTTAAAGAGTGGAAGAGTGGCCAAAGAGGAGATATTTGATGGGAGGTTGTTCCATATTTTGCCAACTGAGTTGGAAAAAAGGCAATTACCGAAGAATTAATGGGTTTGGTACTATTAACTAGTAGTCTGTCTGAAGAATGTAGTTGTTTCAGGTTGTTGTAGGGAGTCAAGAGATTACTGAGTATTGGTGTTTTAGATGGTTGATATAGAATTTTGTGAGCTATTAAGAGCTGTTGATAACTGAGCTTGTTTGGAAGCTCAAGCCAGCCTAGTTGCTTTAAGTTTAGACAGTGGTGAGTTCTAAACTGGGATCCTGTGGCAAATCGAGCAATATTATAGTAAGATGTAGCAAGTTTCTTAAGGTTACTTTTAGAGAGATTAGTGAAAATAGGGGAAGCATATAGAAGGGTAGAGATCAGGTGAGATTGGGCTAAGGTGGTCCAGGCTTCAGGTGTAAGGAAGGGTTTGATTCTGTACAGGGATCCGATCTTTTTATTAACTACTTTTATTGTGTTGTTGATGTGACAGTCATATGCATTAGTGTTACAGTATACTTTCTGTTTCTGACCATATTTGTAATGCCATTGACATTCCTTGATAAAATTGATAAGGCAGTCATTCTGATAAGAACATATTCTGCTTGACAATTCTTTTGAATATCTGCTTCCAGCTTGCAAGTTACATTCACACATTAATGCTTGGCAAACTGATCTTGAATGGAGCTGCTGCTTCTCATCTCTGTTTGAACTCTTGTCACATTATCAGAGTTTTTCTTCAGTAAAAACACTCCATAAACTAAGTACATATTCAACTCCCAACCTCTTTTAACTCTCAGCAAAGACATTAAAGCTATATACACTTTCAAAAAAGGGAAGTTAGCCTCCCAAATAAGAGCAGTTGTTTCAAATAGCTACACCCGCAAGCTTTACATATTTTAAAACTGGTACGGTACAGTCATTGTTTTCCCTCCCTTGTTAAAACCATCTTGCATATTGTCAGTTTACTGATTTTTGAGTCTTAAAAATGCACTAGCTGCCCTTAAATGAATAAACTCAGTTATAGGTTCATAGGTTCATACTAGGCTATCTGCCCTAGGGCATTTGTAAGCCTAGCCAGAATGTGTTTGGCTTTCGCCACCCATTTTAAATTTATTTTGCTATGCCCTTTTTCGAGGTTAGTATACTGTGCCTCTGTCTAACAGTGACACAGAAGTGATACCCGGGGTAAACCTATGATCTCCCATCCACTCATCAAGATTCCTCTTGAAATGAGTCAGTGAGGTACTCTGCCTAACCTGGACTGGGATTTTATTCCAGAGTGAAGGGAGCCTCTGGGTTATGAATCTGTCCCTCCAGCATGTCCTATTTATTTCAGTGCAGAGGTTCAAGTCTCTCGAGCGCATAGCTCGATGGGATTTGGATTTTCTGAGGTGCAGCATGTCCATTAATTCCGGGTTGGACATGGCTTTATATGTCAGGCACAGATCGCCTCTGAACAGGCGGTATGCCACTGAGTAGAGCTGGAGTTTCTTTAACCGGGCAGCATATGGCATCTGTTTGAGCCCTTTGATCCTCTTGTTGAGGTACTTTTGGGGTCTTTCCAGTTGCTGCAGGTGTCTGGTAAGGTACATCCCAAAAGGGGCATTGTACTCAATTATGGGCCTGATGAGGGGGGCCTGATGAGGGATGAGTAAAGAGGCACGATGACCTCCCCTGATCTAGATGTGAATCCCTTCATGATTAGGTGGGCTATATAAAATGTTTTTCTAACCACTTTGGCCACGTGGTTGTCAATTGATAGATTGCTATCAACTTGGGTCCCTAATTACTTCTTCTGTACTTAATGGATTACCACCTATGTGGTAATTTGTGGGCACTTTGTTTTTGCCAAAGGGGATGACCATACACGTTTTGACATTTAGCTTGAGGCCATGGCTCTGGCACCAGTTGTCTGTTTCTATGAGGCCCTTTTGGAGGATGCTTGTGTCGGCTGGAGAGTCGATTATGGCGCCCAGTTTGCAGTCATCTGCAAACTTGGTCAGCCACAGTCCTTCCATGTTGGCCTGTACCTCCGAGAAATATATACCGAACAAGAGAGGTCCCAGGACTGAGCCTTGTGGGGCACCACTTGTAACTGGTTTGGAGTCTGACATGGCTCCAGCAATTCTAACCATGTGGGTTCTGTCCTTGAGCCAGTTTGCAATTCATCTAGTGACATAGGGGTTTATATTTAAGCTGGTGAGCTTATCTATAATGCCCGAGTGGGGTATTGTATCGAAGGCTTTTGCGAGGTCCAGGAAGGCTGTGTGGACCACCTTCCCCTCGTCAATGGCCTTGGTGACTGTTTCAAAGAAATCAACCAGGTTTAAGAGGCAGGATCTGCCCTTAACAAAGCCGAACTGGGTAGAATCCAGTGTCTGTAGGTCCCCAATATCTTTATTTATGAGGTCCATGATGATCCTTTCCATAGCTTTGCAGACCAAGCTAGTCAGGCTTATGGGGTGATAGTTTCCAGGATCCGTTGAGGCACCACCTTTATGGAGAGGGACCACTGTTGCTGTACGCCATTCTTTGGGCACATATCCTGTAGTAAGGCTGAGACTGAACAGTAGTTTTATGTTTGGGTTTAGCTCTTCTTGGAGTTCATGTAGGATGCAGCCCGGGACACCGTCTGGTCCCATTGATGCTGTGATTTTTGCTTTGGAGAGGGCGGCTCTTACCTGAGCATCTGAGATGTCAGGGGGGCAGCACTCTGCTGGGATATATATTTGCCCTTTTGGTTGGGAGGGGGGGGGAGTTTGCTGAACCTGTCAGCTAGGATGTTGGCAATGTCTGTGGGTTCAGTGTATTTTTTGTCATTTTGGACTAATTCTGAGCATATCTGGGAATTACCACCCAGGTTCCTAACATAACTAAAGAAAGCCTTGTGATTATCCTTAGTGTCCTGTGCAATTTTTCTCTCGAAGCTGGCCTTAGACAATTTTATGAGTGCCCGTAGTTTTTTGCTAATACTGATCAGTGATGCCTTCCCTTTTTGGGATTTTGCTCTATCATTTAGTAGCTTTCTCCTTCTGTTGTATAGTTTGTTTATGGCTGGGGTCCACCAGACAGGACGTCTGCCTTTGGAGGATTGGGTCTTGGTTTTATTTGGGATCGCATGATCCATGCATTCCTGAAGGTGTTCATAGAATGCGTTTATAAAGGATTCTGCGGTTGGGCCGTATTTTCCACAGGCCCGGGGGCTTTGAAAGATTCCACCTTGTGCTTTAGAGAAGTTTTTCACTGTGGTTTTTTGGGCAGGGGTTGGGGCCGGGATGTGAATATCCAGTGAGATTAGTTTATGGTCTGATCTTACCAGTGAGGGATACACTTCTGGTCTGGAGCATAGAGTCCCCATGTTGGTGATGATCAGGTCCAGTATGTTTTCCCCTCTTGTGGGAGTGGTAACAAGTTGTTCCATAGCATTTGAGTTTATAAATTCTAGGAACCTTTGGGCTAGGGTGTTGGAGCTAGAGTAATGCTCCCAGTCTATGTTTGGGTAGTTGAAGTCGCCCAATATAATGGTGTTTGGAGAGACCTTCATATTTTCCAGTGTTCTCAGGAAAGCCGAGTGGGGTTCCTGGGTTTGGGAGGGTGGTCTGTAGCAGGCTATAAACTGGAAGGCAGTTTTACCCACTGTTAGTTGCACATGGATAGTCTCTGATGCTTCATGCTTTGCCACCAACCTGGAGGTGTGGGTATCTTTGAATATCGATACTCCCCCTCCTTTTGTGGTTCGGTCCAAGTTTTGGGGCCGAAAAGCATGGTATGAGGTATAACCTGGTAGTGCTGGGGTGCTCTCGGGAGCCCTGAACCAGGTTTCTGTTACTGCACAGATATCAATGTTCTTCATGCTAAGGAGAGTTTCGAGTACGTGCATCTTGAGGTTTAGACTTCTGGCGTTGAGTAGCATTACTCTTCTTATCCCTTGTGATACCTATGGAGGTGGGTTTGTCTTTTGAGCCTTGCCTAAAAAAGGCACTATGGGGGTAGCAAGAGCCTTTGCCAATATCCGAAAGCCCAGGGGTGACAGGTGCAAGCCGTCCCTAGCGAAGCATCGTGGCTTGTCGAGCATATCATCCCAAGCTGACAGGCATTGGATCCCCTTTGAATGACACCAGTACTTAAGCCAATTGTTGAAATTGATCATCTTGTCTTCATATTGTGGCATCATTCTTGGTGAGGGTAAGATGCTACTCAAGGTCAAGGTCATACCGGCCTGGGCTACATGCTCAGAGAGCTCCTTTATGTCTCTTTTCATGTAGTCCAGGGAGGTACGTCTCAGGTCATTCACACCAGCATGGACAATGACTGAGTCATATTTGTACTTGCCTTGGAGTGACCTGAGTGCTTGTGTTATGTGGCGGATCCTAGCGCCCGACAGGCTGCTCACCGTGACCCTCTCCTTGTTCAGCCTGATGAGCGGGACGTCAGTGTGCCTGACGATAGTCACCAAGTGTATCAGGTGTGTTGTTTAGTCTTAAGGGCTGTGACTGTTCGGCACACTGGCTTTGTGAGATACGTGTTGCACGTGTTTTGTTTTGGGGTAGCGGTTGCTTGGGTGTCTGCTTTGGAGGTCTCTGCTGCTTAGGCAGATCTTTATTTAGAGCCTCCAAGTATGTTTTTGTGTGATTATGTATTTGGTTTGCTGTCATGGTAGGTCTATGTGAGACTGGAATTGTAGTGAGTGTGGTTTCCTTCTCCTCCTGACTGGTTATGCCAGTACTGAGTTGAGAGAGCTTAGCCTCCAGTTTGGCTATATGGTTGCATCTCTCACATGTGTTGGAATTTGTTGGGAGGAGGAGAGGGTTGTCTGTGTACATGAGGCAGTTGTAACATTGCCTCAAGATTCCCATATTCACCAGCTGGACTGGAGAGGAGATTGACAATTGACCTTTGGACATGCTAGAATAATATTGGGAATTCCTTAATAATTGAAAACAAGGGCCAGTGGGGAGTGAGGGTGTAGTGCTTTTAATTTTTAGTGCTGACTTATATAATTGCTTTAGTGAGCAAGTGCCAGGTAACTTAAGTGCAATGTGATACAGGTAACTTAAATGCAAAAACGACAAACAGTAACTTTCTTTCAAGTGAAACAAGGAAATAAGTACAGTAAGCAATGCAGATATCACTAGTGATCCACAGAAACGCTGAGAAGCCGCGTATTAGGTGGAATTGGCGTTCCAGGGAAATAACAAGCAAACAACAAGCATATAAACAAAGCTAGATTCAGCATGCACTAAGGCTTGAGGGATGCATCTACTTGCAAAGGTATTCACTTCTGTCAGTGTGAGACTTTGATTTATTTTAACCAAACTGCTTGCCAGTTCCCCTTTTTAACTACTAATCCTGTTTCTCCTACAAATACGACTGAGCATATTCTTCAGTCATTTCTTAATTAATTATCTACAACTGTAGACTTGCCATCTCCTACTGTTGTCCTTGTCTCCATTAATTGTTTTTTGGAAATGCGTGGACAAATTATTTTAGAGGCAGTAACTTAATCTTCTCTACATACTTGTGCAAAGCTTCAGAAACTAGATGCCTTTACCAGGTCTAGAGCAGGCTTTCCGTGAGCCATTCTTCAGGGGCTTCTGGACCCTCATTCTTCTTTCAACCAAACTGAATAAGCTATGGTATTCTAATAACTAAGGCTACTTTAGCAGTGAGTTTTAACTGTTTTACCCAGCAGCACTTCCACAACAAGTCAGCAAGCTTGACATGAAAGTAGCTGTTCTATCCATCATTATTCCCCGGGTAATTTTCCCCTAGTTGAAAATTTCTGCTACCTTTTGTGCCTTAGGAGATGACAGAAACCCTATGTCATGGTACCTAATAGCAGTAGTCTACCACCATGAAGCTAAAGCAGTTGCCTATAGTACTAAGGGTAGTAATAGGCCCAGGGTATTCATGGCTGTACTGTGAAATGGTTCCTCAGCAACAGGCAGTGGCACTACAGTTTTCTTAGTTTTGTCTGCTACCTTGCCAACCTTTTGACACTCCACTTACCTTTGCAGTCCCCTTTCACAACTCCTTATCGGTAAAAAACATTGCATAGCTCTTATTTTTGTATACGTACTGCCTGAAAAGGAATTATCATGGGTTAGGCCCTTGGAACTACCAGCTTCTGTACCACTTTTCTGTTTTGAAGTGTACATACTGCCTGTGCTTATCCCAGTACACTTGTTTCCTCTACCCTTAAGAATTAGGATGTTGGATTATCGGTCTCTAGTCCTGTGCCTGTCTCAACTTTCTGGTTTTGTAATATTTCACAGTTCCCGTTCTAATTATCACTGAGATTCTTTCTTCAGCTGTAAACCACATGTAGACTTAATGCTACCAGCTATCTCTTTCCTAGAACTCCTGTAACTCCATCCAGAAAAAGTGTGGACTTTTTGACAGATGTGACTTAGCTTACTCTTGCCACCTTACTCTCTTCATGAAGTTGTCATTGTCATATCAGCCTCTTTTGGAGTAATGACCTTTTGGCATGGTCTCGCCCTAGCTGCTTTCTCTACGTAGTTATTGCCATGCCTGGATGCATATAATTGTATGTACATATGTTCTGTACCATCCTGACATCAAATATTACCACCTGCTTATCTCCTTGCCCCCTTCCATTCCAAATGAACCCTGGGAGGTGGCACTACTGCCCCCATGTCTCTAATTGGACTGGACTGCTCAGGCAAGTAATATCTCTGTTTTTCACAGCTGCTTGGTTAATGGTTCTCTGTTATTATGCAGCATCTCTTTTAGCAATTTTTTTTTGTTTTTTTTTTTTTACCATGTAACTTGAGAGGGTTGAAGAGAAAAATACTAGGACTTTGTTGCTACTTCTGTTAACTTCCTGATGTGGCCTTTTTTTTTTACTGTGTACCTTGAGAGGGTTGAAAAAATACTAGGACTTTGTTGCTATTTCTGTTATCTTCCTCATGTGGCTTTTATCTCTTGCATTATTGTTGTGGAAATTTAAACTATATATTCCCCATTTGGTTACAGTAAACATTGTAGTCTTAAGGGCTTGATGTATATTCAAGCCATTGTTTTCCCCTTTTGCATTTGCAACCTGCTGTGAAGGCTAAGGCTGCCCGAATTCTTCCTTCCCTCTGCTGGCTAGATAGTCCATTTTGCATTTTCTTCTACAATGCTATACTCCCAATCCGTTAACTAGATATTCACATCTTCTGGCAAAGTATTAATTACTTCCTGCATTATCATAATGTCTCCCAGCATTTCAGAAGTAGTAGCAGTATTGGTTCATTATGTAAATTCTAAGCTCCTAAATCAATAAAGTGACAAAAGCCTTAAAATTTGATAGTAAAATTATGTATTTGAAATCCTACAAATAAAATGCATCACTTGAAAAGCAACAGGAATGATCTTGCACAAGAAATTTTAAAAGTTATGAAGAGTTGACAAACAGTAAATATTGCCGGTCAGCTAGACTGGACTCTAATTGGGGCTAAAAATGTATCGTTCATTATCTGTGGTGGTGGGTGGCCGCGGTGGTGCAGTGGTTAGCATTGTCATCTAACAGCAAGAGGTTCTCCAGTTCGATTCTCGTCTCTGGTGCCTTCTGTCCGGAGTTTGTATGTCCTCCCTGTGGTCACGTGGGTTTCCTCTGGGTGCTTCAGTTTCCTCTCACATTCCAGAGACATGCAGTAGGTTAATTGGACAGTCTAAATTGGCCATAAGTGTGTGCGCGAGTGAGTGGTACGAATGAACTACTGCGGCAGGGTTAGCCACCCGACAGTGTAAACCTTGGCTTAAGATGAGTGTAACTGTTGAAGTGACACCCCAACTCCATGTGCAAAATTGGAAAAGGGGTTGAGGATGGATGGATCTATCTTGTTTCTAATTTTTCAGTATCAAAATAAGATCTGCAGAATTCTTACAGACAGCTCGTTCTCTCTGCATGTTTCAGTAGGAGAAATCTAGCAACTCTATAGCCAATAGTCCCTCTGTTTCTCTTTATTTGTGTGACCACAGTCAGGATTTCTTTTTTTGGTTCAGTTCTGAATTTGGCTGATAGTCCATAGTTACTACTTGTGTGTGTCTGGAGAGGGTAGGTTCCTGCATTTCAGATGCATGCATAACAGAGTTAGTTTCACTTCCTGACAGAAGTATATTACCCATAGTAGCAAATGTAGATTTTTTTTTTTCAGTTTCACACACTTTGTACACACAAAAATGGCAAGCCCAGTGCAACTTCTTTACATATCTTTTAATGAATCGCTTAGTTTCATAATTCAGTACAGTTTTAGTACAGCTTGCTTACTTTTGCATTTTCATAATGATAAATTTACTTTTTTCAAGCTTATTACAGTTTTTTTTCACATGCATATATAATGTACCAGTGTATTACAACGTATTGTGCTAGTTATATACTTTTAAATGTGAGGCATAACATGTGTCTGTAAAATGCTGATGGCAGTTGAAAAAGAAAGTTTTATTATGTGGACTAAATCAGTAGTGTATAAAAGACTGTAGAAAGAATGTAAGGCAGAGATTAGGAAGTTCATTTCTCAATTGGGAGGTTTGTCATGGGGTGTAGCAGTGGCTCTATTCAGAGGTTTGTGGTTCTTGAAATTGGATGATCTATTGGGGACCTGTTGTGGCTGTGGCCTGAGGGAAGTTCACATGAAAAAATGTATTGAGCTGAAAAGAAGGCCTAGCTATGATCTGAGCCATGACCTTTATTTGGTAGTCTGTTGTTGGAAGGCTGTGGAGGGAATATGCCTTTGTGGTGGAGTTTAACTTTGTGGACTGTGCATATTACTTCTAAGGTACTGCATATAGTGTAAATATTTTTTGTACTTTACAGAGACAAGCTTAGCGACCTTCTTTTTGTTTGATTCTTCATTTTTTTTACATATTTGCGCTTTTGTGGTTTTTATGACTTGACAGTACTCGCACTTTTTCACTTAATGAGATCTGTGTATGTTTGTATAGTGAGACAGCATACCCTTTCTTGATTGAGCTTCTTAAGAAATAATTCAAATGGCATTCATTTTCACCACTGCAACTTTTTATTTAGTTATGGTTTTCCACTATTGGTATATTCATTATTTTAGTAATGAAAACACCAACTGTTTTCAGTTTGAAATTAATATTGAGTTTATTGATAAACTTCAAATCTTATGTTGAACACAAACTTTTAATTATAGAGATGTTTAAATAGACTGCTTAATTGTAGGTGCAATAAAGAACAGAAAAACTGACAGTCCTTTAGGTTTGTGAGTTTACAGTCTTTGGCTACAGCCTTCTCCTGTGCTGTTCTGATCTATTTCTATATGACTGAAACACCTTTTTTCCCCCCACACCAGAAAGATGGATTGCTGACACTGCAATTCATCATAGGGAGGGTGTGGAAATTACTGCACTCCTGAGTGTGTGGACCTTCAGATGATATGTTAAACCAAGCTCCCATCTGCTTGAGTTGGTAGCATCTCAGATAGATATTAAAGATCCCATGGCATCTATTGAAAAGAGTAGAAGTTTCTGGATGCTCTGGCCAAATTTCTCTGTTGTAGTATAAATACCACCGTGGGTCGCCTAATGAGACTAAACATGGACAGCAAAAGATAAATATTTGCATAAAATAAACCTGGTCCTTTCCACAGTCTTGCTCACTCTTGTATTTCATTTTGTTTCTGTTACTGAGGTCTTCTACTCCCAAAAAATCATTGATGTCATTTGACCTCTTCTGTCAGTATGCCTGATGGTTTGCCTTTTTTTATGACCAATGACTATTCTTCTCCTCTGAGAGAGAAAACTGACTCCCTAGGTTTTGATGACCTGTCTCTCTCTGCTTTGAGAGGAAGCTAACTCTTCTAGAGACTCCAAACTCCCTCTGGTCTGAGAGGTAGTGTACTTTTAGTCCCATTGGCATGTCTGTCTGTAGGTGGAATGGCCTGTCACTCACTCATGCTTTCTCCCTCTCTCTCTCTCTCTCTCTCTGTGCTCCGAGAGACAACTGTCTTGTGCACTCCAGAATTTCCTGATTTGTAAGAGAAGTGCACTACCTCCACTTGGGTAAGCTTCTTTGCCTCCACATAGGTACCAAGTCCTCATACACTGAAATTCATACATGATCACTGTACTACAGTGTGTGTGTGTGCGTGTGTCATAACTCTCAACTGTACAGCTTTTATAAAAATGTTCAGATTTTTGCCTCATTGGTTAGGAGATATAAAAAGTAGTCTACCTGCATTTAAAACTTAAAATGATCAGCAAGGAAATAAAAGTGATCCTCAGATAAATGCTGAACATGAACCAAAACTGGCATCAGAAGCCAGAGATGACTACAGATCCTTTAGGATACTGCAATAAAATCTTGCGATGTGCAGCACTAATACAAAGTGATGTTACCCATTCTGACCCTAAAGACATAGCTAATACACTTGCAGACTGATTTAATGTTAACTATGCTCCCAGTCATTGGGGCATGGTGATTTTTAAATTTTCATTTGCCACTAAGATTCCTGTGGAACATGACGTGGCTGTACTTGCTCTCTAAGGCTAAAAACACCACTTCTATAAGCGCAAACAGTTTTATCTGGATGCTTAATTTATAGCACCAGACACTAGCCACTGTGTCGCTGAACTTCTCCTGCACTTGTTAACTTGCACCTAGACACTGGGTATCTGTTTTGAAAATGCACCGGTAGCGGTGCTTCTGTAGAAAAACGGCTCTATCACAGACCTCTGAAATTAAAGGCCTGTCAGTCTTTCCTGTGTGATCTCTTACAATATTAAAAATCTTGTATGACCAAACCTGTACACTTTTTGGTTTTGTCAAGAGAAGATCATACCTACTCAACTTGCTAGTATTATTTGAGAAGGATAGAGAGGCTATAGGCAGTAGCCACTCAGTCCACACAGCATATGTTGATCTAACCAGTACTCCACACTGGCATTGTGAACAAGTTAAAACCACTAAAGGCATACCTGTGTGTGGCTGTTAGAACATGCCCAATTAGGGTGGCATGTGCCACTTCAAAAAGTAAGAAAGTTGTCAGTAGAGTACCACAGACTTCGGTAATGGAACCTCTCAATTTTTATGCACTTTTCTGACTTCCATACCACAAACCTCAACGTGTAGGTAAACAGATTTGCCAATAACTGCAAGCTGGGTGCCAGGTGTTTGTACCACTATTGATACAAAAACACTTCAACAAGTTCTAGTCATTACAAAACAATGATGTGTAGGCAAAGGGCTCACACTAAATGCAAAAAGTGTATCATTACCTTTGGGACTTGCCTCTCATGTACAACTTACAGAATAGCCAGTATCTCATTTCAAACAACCACAGTTGCCCAGTACAGCAGTTGGGTAGACATTTCCTTTACCTTTGACACCATATTGTAAGAGGAGTTAAGAAATTCTTCCATCTACCACAGTTGATTTCCAAAGGCATCTCATCTAAGTCTAAGGATGTTATTGTCCCTCTGTAATCTGCCCTAATTTGACCTGTTATTCATGCTCCCATTGACATGTAGCTAGTCAGACATATCCTGTATCTAGAAGGGCCTCAAAGGTTCGTGACGAAGAATGTTATTGGCCTACCTTGTAGACTCCTTTGTGGAGATGTACACTTGCCATTCTGTCTGTCAAAGACTTGCCCTATCGAATCTCTCATACCTAAACAGGAGGAGTGGTTACATAAACACCTGAGCCAAGGATTTGAACCTCCACCAACATATAAGTAAAATATGTTAAGAGGGATAGATTCATAACTTTCTTGTTGTTCCATCTCTGGAACAAATTGTCCCTGCAGGTCAAGCAGAGTGGTACCTTTGCCTCTTCAAGACTAACCTTGATCAATGGCATGTACAAGTTCAGTCGTGCCTTGACATGTTTTGCCCTCCTGGAAGTTGGGAGGCGGGTTGTGATCACGAGGATGGTGTTTTGTTTAGGTGCACATGGTCTCCAGACTTGCCTTGTGGTTCTCCGTGTTCCGGTAATCCCAGATAGTCGATTTAATTGCATGGCATGGCCATTTGGCCTGCACTGGAGCTCTATCCACCTTTCAGAGACTGTTGAATAATGTACTGAAGCCAGAGTCATGATACACTCCTGTATTCCCCAATGACTTATTCATACTGAGGACTGGGCATCTCACTTACTTACCTAAAGTGCAGGCTGTATTACAGTCCATAAGACAGGCCGGCTTGACTGTAAATGTTAAGAAAGGTAAACTGGGTTGGTAGAACCCAACTACTTAGGGTACCTTATAGAAAGGGATAAAAGTTGAAACAGAGGCCATAAAAACTTACCTGTAGCCCATACTGAGAGGCAGGTTAAGTTTTTTTTTTTTTTTTTTGGACAAGGTGGGTACTACAAAAAGTTTATTCATAATTCTGTGACTATTGCATGACCTTAGACAGATCTCACAAGAGGAAGAGCTCTTGTCAAGGTGTAGTGATCTACTAACACAGACTGTGTATTAAATGAACTAAAAAGGATCCAGTGATGTTCACCATATTGATCACTGGTTTACAGTCACATAGTCTATCGCACTGTGTGCGATCAAGGTATGTGCGTAAATCAGGTAGCAGAACTATTAGTATGAGTACTATATTGTCGAACCTTACAATAGCGAACAGGTGCTATAGCATGGTTTGACAGTGTAGTGCAGATCGAGAAATGTACCCTTTCCCCAGTGTAGTGCAATCTTGGAGTTTGTATATATAATTAGGGGGGGACAGTCCCCCAAAATATGTTTAGCAGCTAAGAGAATTTCAGTGAAGTTGAAATGTTTGACATTCGACTTCACTGAAATGCTCAGTCTGGCATTTACTGTGGTCAGTGTTGTGATTTCCGAACATTTTTCTTCGGATATATGCACTTTCGGACACAGTAGTGTCGAACGTGTGATAGTAAACCTGACCACTGCTGTTGTAGACTTAGCTATATGGGGTCGTATCTTGCCAAGGGTGTAATGGCCATCCAGCTTCCAGAGCTTCAGGGCAATTTGCATGCATCCAAACTGTCATGCAGCTCGAGATGATCTGACCAAAAGACATATTTGGGTGTGATTCCCTTCAGAGCTTTACTGCTCCTGAAGAGTACAATTTGAGGCTTTTGAGGTTCAACAGTCAGCTTGTGGTTTCCTTTGCTTGACAGTTAAGTTCTCTTTGGGGTAAAAACCTTCCATTTTCTTAAATTTTATTTTATTTTTTTTTATTTTTTTTTTTTTTTTAGTTTTCTCTTTAGGAGACTTTAAGTTGAGTGTTGTGTTTTAATGGACTGTCTCAAAAATGTACCATACTTTCAAAGTAATTGAAAACATATTTTCTGTGGAGAATGTTTGTTTATTTTTCCTTGGTGGGGCTGGCACAGTGCTTGAAAGTGGCTTTTTACTGATTTTACAGAAAAAAAATCAAAACTTTTGTGGCCTGGTAGTTTTACCAGCATTTTCTGCTTTTCTTCCCCAGAAAAGAGGCACCATTGTCAGCTTGACCATGAAACAGACTACCTGTCCCACGGTCAGTCCTTTCTACCACAAAAAAGGCTGATTACTAACTTTTTCTACCACCACAGTAGTCTAGCAATTTGCATCAGCCGCAGGTGGGTGACTCTCTTGTGGCCATTTGTTGTATCTCAGACCACTCCTCCTTTACCTCGGATCCCTCTGGTAGCACCTACAGCCACTATGGACTAAGGGGTTAGCCACATCCTCTGCATCTGTTGAGTCCCCTCAGTGGGCAAGAAAGAGAGACTCTTGTCAGTCCTGGGAGGGGGAACAGGGAAAGATTTCCTGTTATGACAGAAGGCTGCACCGTTCCCTAGGAAGCCACTGCTCCCATTAGTAACACTGTTGGCCTCATTTGTTTGTGTCAAAAAAACAGAAAACTGAGCTTGTAGTTACTGCTTCTTCAAATACTAATTTAGATAGGAATAGTTTACTGGGTATGGCTCAGGGTTTATTTTAGACTATTGATCGTTCTTGTAAAGTAGTTTTTGGTAAAAGAGAGATTCCTCTTTTCCTCCTGTTTTGTCAGCTTTAGAGGATATGTGTTACTGCCTGGGATTTCTCATTGTTACCCAGCTGCCCCTAAAAAGGCAGATAAGATGTATAAGACAGCAACCAATAACCAAAGTACAAATCCACTGGAAAATAAGCCACAGAAATGTCCTCCTTAAAAAAACTTTCAATAAAACAGGATTGAGCGCTTTCATAAGACTGTAGCACAACTTCATCAGAATCCAAACTCTAACGACCTGATTCCCTTTAAATAAGAACATTTAATCACCTGACCTAATTAATTCTTAAAGTCCTAACACATTACTCCTAGTAGATATATATATATAAAATTATATTTACACCAAAATTATAATACTGTTTAAATAGATGTATTAACCAATGTAAATATGTTAATTATAAATCTAAAATTCTTTACTTCTGTTATAAAATCACTTAAACAAAATTCATATGTAATAAGATTTTAACCTTAAAACACTGGCTATGGAAATGGATTCATTTAGTCCAGGGGGGGCCGTGGCGTTTAACTTGAGTTGCCATAGCAACTCTTTATATTCTGTTAAGTCACACCATGGTCCACCACAATGCTACTACCGTGTCCAAACCAACAAACAAAAAAACATGATCAGGAAAATTCTTTAAATGACAATAAAGAGAATTACTCATCTTCCTATTTTTATATTGTTCAAATGTTTGTATATTCTCTCCTTTAATTGATGAACAGTTTTTCCATCATAAAAACTTGGACACTTTTGACAAATAGCTAAATAAATCACCCCTTCTGTTTTACAATTAAAGTGTGAATTTATTCTTATTTTAATATTGCTAACCTTAACCTGATCAGTTTCCATTATACAAAAGCATTGACTACAGCTGCCACATTTAAAAGTACCAATTTTTCTTGTACTGTGAAGGTCTTTACCTCTGTCATCAATCTCAAAAAAAACTTTTTAAGCATCTAGCACTCCTAGTGACAAAACTCGGTCTCTCATCCAGTGTGTCTTTTAAACCTTCAAAACCCTGAAGAAAAGCCAAACTATTGGTAATAATTTGCCTAACCATCAGAAAATCCGTTGGTTAGGTAGTAATGAAAGAACACTTATAAGTATCACTGCTACTACTAGTGTGGTCAGTGTACATGTATTCGATTTCGTACATAATAGGTTTAATAGAGCCCCTATTCTTTCTCAGGAAAATTTCATCTTGGATTCGGTGAATAACCATTTCAGGGTAACTTCTAGAAACAAACATGTTTTTTAATGTGTTACACTCCCTTTCCAAAGTTCCGTTGTCAGTAATCATATGGGCTAACCTAAAGTATTGCCCTTTAACAATTCTTTTTTTTTTTTTTTTTTTTTTTTTTTTTTTTTTGATGATGAACCGGGTGGCAGCTGTCATAATGAAGAAGACTATTAGAATAAGTACTTTTCCTGTAGATGTTACTTTGTATAACCCTCTGATTCTCATCCTTGGTAATTAATACATCCAAATAACTAATTTCTGTTGTACTATAAGAATAAGTAAATTTAAGAAAGGATGTAGTGGAATGCAAATATTCTAAAAAAATCTTTAGTTTCGTTGTCACTTAAGTCCCATGCTATAAAAATGTCATCCAAAAACCTAGTATATAGGTACCAACCAGGTAATTCACTTCTGTTAAACAAATAGCGTTTCTCCCATTGTAGGAGAACAATATTAGCAAATACAAGGGCACAACTTGCCCCCATAGCTGCTCCCTTCTTTTGTTGAAAAAACTGTCCATCAATGAATACAAAATTATTTCTTAACACCATTTCCATCACTGTATCCAAAACATTGATTTTGTTGTTGCTAAAAGCTTTAGATTCCAACAGGAAATCGTGGAAAAATTCCAATCCTTCATCCTGAGGAATCACATTAAACAAGTTAACCACATCTATAATGACAAAAGCCAATTGGTGAGTATAACGAACGTTCCTCAATTTATACAAAAAGTCCCACAAGTCCTTAATGATGTGATTCTCTGCTTGAACAAGTGCCTTAACTTTTTGATCTATATACACGGTCATAGGGTGAGTGATAGAAGTACTGCCACTAACTATGGGCCGCATAGGGGAATCGGACAAATTCTTATGTATTTTAGGAATGCCGAACAGGGTGGGTACCCTTGGAAATTTAACTTGTAAAAACTCATATGTTTCGAAGGTAATTTCACCCTGATCAAACAAATATCTTTCAAACATATCCTGACATTCTGGTAAGAAATATTAATAAGATTCAAAGATGTCTGTTCGTAGTAATCCTCATCAAACACATGTTTGAACATTCTTTCAAGGTAATCCCTCCTAGACATAATTACCATTCCACCATCTTTGTCTGGCTTCATGACCCGAACTTCCTTGTTCATGCTAAGTTCTTTAAGCAGTTTTCTTTCACTTTCACTCAAGTTATGCAAAAAGGAACCTCTATTTTGCTGTTGTAACAAAACCCTAAAATTCCACTCACAAATCTTTTCAAACATATATATATATAAATGTGTAGAAATTTTAGGGTTAAAAATACTGTTCTTTCGTAACACATTACTGGTATATGTATTTTCCACATCCTTGAACAAAATTTTAAAATTAAGCTTCCTTAAAAAAAGCTTTAAATCTATCATTAGGGTTTTGATGTTAGAAAAAACAGTAGGAACAAAAGTTAATCCTTTACTTAAGTGATCCAAAGTCATTGTGTATTTCTAATTCAGAATAGTTATATATATTAAAGTCCCCACTTTGGTTGGTTGTAATGTTAGGAATTTGTTCGTAAACAGTACCTGGAATGTTGGGGACTTCTTCCGAAACACCACTTTCTTCTGTCAATAGTTCTGTGGCCTGTTTCCTCTTCTCTTCCTCCCCTGGTTCCAGGGGCCAGGATTGTAGCTCTGTCGTGGATCTCCATAATAGTTCCTATGCCTGCCATTGGTTCGATTGTAAATTCTTTTGGACCTTCTTGGCAGTGGTTGTTCTAAAGGGCCAGCTTCCTCATGATCGTCGTACCCTTCCTCATCCTGTTTTCTCTGCATTTGGAACTTGTTGAATTTTTCAACACCCAGGGGGTAGCTCTGTTAAATATTTTGCAGAAGCGCAATTTGTTTGAAATTAAATCGCTCATCAAGGAGGCGGGCTCACTGGATGTGACAATTAAAAAAGATCTGTTATTTAATGTGCAGAAGGCAGACTATAACTCTGTCTTTTCAAGGATAGATTCAGTTGTTACCGATGTGGAAGGAGGAAGTGGCGTAAGCTAGAAAGTGATAGGCTTGAGTATTTGGAAGAGAGGGCATACCCTAAGCCTGCTGTGTTAAGGAATACAACTAACGGTGAACAATGGGGGCGGTCACTTGAGTCCAATCCTTAACACGCCGAGGAAGGGTACGACAATCATGAGGAAGCTGGCCCTTTAGAACAACCACCGCCAAGAAGGTCAGAAAGGATTTACAGTCGAACCAATGACAGGCAGAGGAACTATTATGGAGATCCACGACAGAGCTACAATCTTCACCCTTGGAACCAGGGGAGGAGGAGAGGAGGAAACAGGCCACAGAACTGTTGACAGAAGAAAGTGGCATTTCAGAAGATGTCCCCAACATTCTAAGTACTGTTTACGAACAAATTCACAACCACCCAAAGTGGGGGCTTTAAAACTATTCTGAATTAGAAATACACAATGACTTTGGGTCACTTTTATTAAGTAAAGGATTAACTTTTGTTCCTACTGTTTTTTCTAACATCGAAACCCTAATGATAGGTTTAAAGCTTTTTTTAAGGAAGCTTAATTTTAAAATTTTGTTCAAGGATGTGGAAAATACATATACCAGTAATGTGTTACAAAAGAACAGTATTTTTAACCCTAAAATTTCTACACCTTTATATATGTTTGAAAAGATTTGTGAGTGGAATTTTAGGGTTTTGTTACAACAGTAAAATAGAGGTTCCTTTTTGCGTATCTTGAGTGAAAGAAAACTGCTTAAAGAACTTAGCATGAACAAGGAAGTTCGGGTCATGAATCCCGACAAGGGTGGGGGAATGGTAAATATTTCTAGGAGGGATTACCTTGAAAGAATGTTCAAACATGTGTTTGATGAGGATTACTACGAACAGACATCTTTGAATTTTATTAATATGTAATAATATAATACAATTATAAATAAATAAATAATAAATATTAATATTTCTAACCAGAAAGTCAGGATGTGTTTGAAAGATATGTTTGATCAGGGTGAAATTACCTTTGAAACATATGAGTTTTTACAAGTTAAATTTCCAAGGGTACCCACCCTGTTCGGCATTCCTAAAATACATAAGAATTTGTCTGATTCCCCTATGCGGCCCATAGTTAGTGGCAGTACTTCTATCACTCACCCTATGGCCGTGTATATAGATCAAAAAGTTAAGGCACTTGTTCAAGCAGAGAATCACATCATTAAGGACTTGTGGGACTTTTTGTATAAATTGAGGAACGTTTGTTATACTTACCAATTGGCTTTTGTCACTATAGATGTGGTTAACTTGTTTAATGTGATTCTTCAGGATGAAGGATTGGAATTGTTCCACGATTGCCTGTCTGAATCTAAAGCTTTTAGCAACAAAGAAATCAACGTTTTGGATACATTGATGGAAATGATGTTAAGAAATAATTTTGTATTCATTGACAGATAGTTTTTTTCAACAAAAGAAGGGAGTAGCTATGGGGGCAAGTTGTTCCCCTATATTTGCTAATGTTGTTTTACAATGGGACAAACGCTATTTGTTTAACAGAAGTGAATTACCTGGTTAGTACCTATGTATTAGGTTTTTGGATGATATTTTTATAGCATTGGACTTAAGTGACAATGAAACTAAAGATTTTTTTAGAATATTTGCATTCCACTACATCCTTTCTTAAATTTACTTATTCTTATAGTACAACAGAAATTAGTTATTTGGATGTACTAATGACCAAGGATGAGAATCAGAGGGTAATACAAAGTAACATCTACAGGAAAAGTACTTATTCTAATAGTCTTCTTCATTATGACAGCTGCCACCCTGTTCATCAAAAAAAAAAAGGAATTGTTAAAGGGCAATACATTAGGTTGGGAATGTAACACATTAAAAAACATGTTTGTTTCTAGAAGTTACCCTGAAACTGTTATTCACCAAATCCAAGATGAAATTTTCCTGAGAAAGAATAGGGGCTCTATTAAACCTATTATGTATGAAACCGAATACATGTCCACTGACCACACTAGTAGTAGCAGTGACACTTATAAGTGTTCTTTCATTACTACCTAACCAATGGTTTTTCCGATGGTTAGGCAGATTATTACCAATAGTTGGGCCTTTCTTCAGGGTTTTGAAGGTTTAAAAGACACAATGAGTGAGACCGAGTTTTGTCACTAGGCGTGTTAGATGCTTAAAGAGTTTTTTAGAGGTTGATGACAAAGATCAAGACCTTCACAGTACAAGAAAAATTGGTACTTTTAAATGTGGCAGCTGTAGTCAATGCTTTTATATAATGGAAACTGATCAGGTTAAGGTTAATATTAAAATAAGAATAAATTCACACTTTAATTGTAAAACAGAAGGGGTGATTTATTTAGCTATTTGTCAAAAGAGTCCAAGTTTTTATGTTGGAAAAACTGTTCGTCAATTTAAGGAGAGAATGTACGAACATTTGAACGATATAAAAAATAGGAAGATGAGTAATTCTCTTGTCATTTAAAGAATTTAGCTGATCATGCTTTTTTAGCTGATCATGCTTTTTGGTTTGGACACTGTTATTAAGCAGCATTGGGGTGGACCAAAGAGTTGCTATGGCAACTCAAGTTAAATGCCACGGCCCCCCTGGACTAAATGAATCCATTTCCATAGCCAGTGTTTTAAGGTTAAAATCTTATTACATATGAACTTTAAGCGATTTTATAATAGAAGTAAAGAATTTTCGATTTTAGATTTATAATGAACATATTTACATTGGTTAATACATTTATTTAAACAGTATTATAATTTTGGTGTAAATATAATTATAATTATATAACCTTAATATATATATATATATATATATATATATATATCTACTAGGGGTAATGTGTTAGGACTTTAAGAATTAATCTGGTCAGGTGATTAAATGTTCTTATTTAAAGGGAATCAGGTTGTTAGAGATAAGATGTATAAATTTCCGCAGTCTTTTACATTTTTATACACAATTCCCAACCTGACCTAGCAAATATTGCCTTAGTTGATCCCACTGCTGTGGAACACTTCATTAATTCCAATCCTACCCTTTCTGATAAAGATGGGAAAATTATTGATAGGTATGGGGAAAAAGCGTGTACTTCTGCAACCTTGGTTTTCAGAATTTTGAATTGTCTGGTATATGTGTTAAAGTTTATTCTGACAAATTGTGAAAGTATGAGGAATGTCTGCCGTTTCTTCTTTTGAGGAAAAATTTGCTTTAAGTAACTTGGTTTCTTCTTTTGCATGGGTCACTACTCCATTGTTTGCAATTTGTGTACGACTCTGATACTTCCTCCAGGGCTGTGGCTACTAGTACTGTTTTAAGGAGGTTTGCATAGTTGCATTCTCAAAATTCCGTATCGGGTTAAAAATTAGATTTTAAATTCTCCTTTTGCACCCTCTGCTGCAGAGGTGATTGAAAAGTGTGATAAAAGGGGCAAAGTGATTCAGGAAGGCTCTAAGATTTTTCAGCTGTCCTTTTCCAAATTGTCCAAGGAATTTTCTTTCTCTCCTATTTTTGGCAGAAAACAAAATAAACAGTCTCTATGGAATTCACGTAAACAGTTGTTTAAAAAGGAATGGCATGGGAGTTCCAAAAATAAGTCTCTAACCTCCGAAAACCAAGGAAGGACAGTTTAATATGTCTTCAAGAGACCTTGTGACTCACTCCCACCCTGGCTTCCTTTTTCTTCCAGAAAGTCTTAATCTCCATTTTTCTCTTTGGCAAAAGATTACTTCAGACAAATGGGTTCTGAATGTTATTCATCAAGATTACAGATGGCTGTGGAAGTAAATCTCTCCTTTCCAGAGGCTCATTCCTTATCCTCTAGATCAGACTCCTGTTTCCACCTGTTCTTTATCACATGCTGTCCCAAGGACTGATAGACCCAGTTCCTCCTAGTGCCACAGAAAGAAAATGCTTTGAGAACAGTTCTGTTTTATTTTTCTTTCCTAAACCTGTTGTGATAGTGTCCTAATTCAAAATGATGTCTCTTCACAACCTGTTACTGTGGAAATGAGTAATGTGCCTTTAAAAATGTGCAAGGTATCTTTAGCAAGGCTGTGGGAATATTTTTACAGCAGTTGGCTGACGGAAGTTTTCATTGACATCAAAGATGTATGTAAAGAAGCTACTGAAACACGCTGTAGGAGTCAGAAGGACTCGATAAAATGTAGCTTTTATTATAATAATTTATAGACAGCTAGAACCTTGGCTGATAGCCTTCAAGATTACTAATACGAGATAAAAAGTGTGCACATCTGTAAGCTAAAGCAGAGTGCTTAGTCATGAAGAATAGGCTAAGCAAATCAGAAAGTACAGTTGTGTACACTTACCATAAATGTAGATGTTCGAGTGTATTCACTGTTGCAGTCATCACACTTTTTTATATCTGCCTGCAGGAAGCCCTCAGTCGGCCCGAATACCAGAGTCTTGGGATTTCTGCATCGGATGCTGTCACCTTTTCCATGACGTCAGGTCATCAGGGGTGTAAAACATGCAGCCAACGCCATTACATCAGTTTTTTCTTGCCCCAGATGTCAGGAGCCCCCAAAATAGGAATGAATTGCATGGTATGGAACACTTCCAGTAAAACGTAAATACCATAGCTATAAGATATGGCCAAAAAGAGGATGGGTAGAAAGCCTAGAAGAGTCAGGGGGCTGGAGGGAGGGTAACCAGGACTGCAACAGTGAATACACTCTAACATCTACATTTATGGTAAGTGTACACAACTGTACTATGTTTTTCGTGTTTTGCTATTGCAGTCATCACACTTGTGTTGATTGCCAAAGCTGAGGAAGGGCGGAGGCAGTCAAGTAATAGTGGGGCTGGCTAGCAGGCCTTGTAAGACTGCTGTGGCAAATCCGGCTCTGGATTTAGAAAAGACAGGTAAGTGGTGATGCTTGGTGAAGGTGTGTACAGAACTCCAGGTTGCAGCTTCCAGGATGTCCCTGGTAGGGATTCCCCTGAGAAATGCTGTAGAGGTTGAGGTAGCCCTAGTGGAATGAGTTCTGATCCCCTGTGGGGTAGAATTTCCATGGTGTTTGTAGCAGAAGTGGATGCAGTATGCTATCCATTTGGAAATGGTTTGCTTTGAAATGGCCTTGCCCTCTGCCCCTATAGCAAAGCTGACTAGCAGCTGGTCAGATTTTCTGAAAGGCTTAGTCCTGTCAAGGTAGAACCTGAGTTGTCTGTGTACGTCCAAAGAGTGCAGAATCCTTTCCCGTTTATTCTGAGGATTAGGGAAAAAGGTTGGTAAATGGATGGATTGGTTTAGAGCCGCACTGGATACCACCTTGGGCATAAAAGATGGGTTAGTCCTGAGGGAAACCCTGTCAGCGTGGAAAATAATGAAGGGTTCCACAGCCATTTGTGCCTATAACTCAGACACTCTTCTTGCTGAAGTGATTGCCAGAAGTAAGGCTGTTTTCCAAGAGAGGAATTTTAACTGTACTTTAGCAGCATGCTCAAAAGGAGGAAGCGTGAGCTTCTCTAGTACAAAGTTAAGGTCCCAGGCAAGGGTGGGGGCTCTCCTCGGGGGTCTTAAATTGTTAGCTCCTCTCAGGATCTGTTTGACCAGAGGGTGAGAAAAGAGAGGTGGCTCAGTATTATAATGAGCTGAGATGGCCGAGGCATCAATCTTAATAGAAGAGAAGGATAGGCTTTTGTGGAGCAACTCTGCTAGGTAATCTAGGATTTGAGGTAAGTTGGGCACGACTGTGTCCTTTCCTTAAGACTGCCTCCAAGAACAGTATCTTTTTCATTTTTCTGAATAGGATTTCCTAGTATTAGACCTTCTGGCATCAAGGATGACGTCCAGCACCTGTTTGCTGAAGGTTGCTGGGGTTGTATTCAGGGAATAAGTCAGGCTGCAAGGTTCAGGGTTTGCAGCTGAGGATGCAAAATCTGTCCCTCCTGCTGGGACAGCAAGGAGGGGGTCTGTTGTAGGTGCCAGGGTGGCACTGCTGCCAGACTGCGTAGGAGTGGGTTCCAGTGCTGGCAGGGCCAGTCCTGTGCAATAAGGATTGTCCTTGGTTTGTCCTGTTTGATCTTTAGTACTTTTGAGAGCAGGGGCAGAGGGGGAAAGGCATAAATTGAGAGGTTTTCCCCATGTAAAGGATAGGGCATCCACTTTCCATGCTTGGCTGTGGGGATTTCTGGTGCAGAATTTGCTCAATTGATGGTTTTGGGGGTAGGCAATGAGGTCTAGCTCTGGTGTCTCCCACCTGTGGGTTAGAAGTTTGAATGAGTTGGGTTCCAGTTTCTACTCGTGCGGTTCCAGTAGATTTCTGCTTAAGTAGTCTGCTAGTGAATTTTCTTTGCCTGGCAGGAATTGAGCTTGCAGGTGCACTTGGTTGCTCAAGGCTGTGTTCCACAGGGCCATGACTAACCTGCAGAGTGGGTAGGAATGAGTTCCCCCTGCTTGTTTATGTACCACATAACTGGGGTGTTGTCTGTCTTTATCTTGTCCTGGAAGGATAAGGTATTTAAAGGCTGTCAGAGCATTCTGTACAGCTAACATTTCTTTTTGATTGATATGTAGGTGAATTTGTCCTGGGCTCCATTTTCCTTGAATGCATTTGCCAGCCGTGTGAGCCCCCCATGCATAGTCTGATGGATCTGATTTCAGTGTTAGGGCGGCGAGGGATTGAGTGAAAGGGAGTCCCTTGTGGTTGCAAACCTCTGCCCACCAAAGGAACTCTGCCATTAGACAAGGAATGATAGGAATAATTGTTTCCATGTCCTGAAAATGTTGGCACCAGAGACTTTTTAAGTACCATTGATGTTTCCTCATATACAGTCTTGCATATGGAATTAGAATGCATGAGGCCATGAACCCTAGGGCTTGCAGTATTTTTCTTGCAGATAGCTGGGTTCTGGTGGCCATTAGTTTGAAGTAGTTTGTCAAATAAACCTGCTTTTCTGGAGTAAGGAATGCCATCTGGGAAGTTGTGTTCAAGCTTGCGCCCAGGAATACAATCTTTTGGCTGGGCACCAGATATGATTTATTTTCGTTGATGGTGTACCCCAGAGAAGTTAGAAGTCTCTTTACAAATGCCAGGTGCTGAATTAGCAATTCCTGACTGTCCGCCTGAATCAGGTAATCGTCCAAGTATGGATAAATTTAAATTTTTCTCTGCCTGCAGTATGCAATGGCTGGAGGCGAGCAGTTTGTGAATACCCTGGGCGCAGTAGATGAGCCAAAGGGAAGTGCAGAGAACTGATAGTGCATAGATCCTGCCCTGAAATGTAGATATTTCCTGCAAGATTCCTTTATGGGGATGTGCAGATAAGCTTCTTTTAGGTCTAGGCTGACTAGCCAGAAGTCCTTGGCTAGCGTAGGAAGCAGCTGTAGTGTAAGCATTTTGAATTTTGGGACCACCAGGAAGGTGTTGAGGATGGGCAGGTCCAGGATAGGGCACCAAGAGCCCTGTTTTCTGGGCACCAGGAACAGTCTGGAGTAGACACCCTGTCCTCTCTGCTCTGTTGGAACAGGTTGAATAGCCATGATACTGAGAAGAGAAAGTACTTGCTTTTGAGCCTCTGCCCACTGGTTTGGAGGAAGGTCTGGCAACCCGCTTGGAGTTGGCCATGAGTGGAAGTAGAATCTGTATCCCTGGGGTACAATGTTTAGGACCCATTGGTCCTGGGTAATGGACATCCAGTTTTTTGCATGCAGGGCGAGTTTTCCTCCTAGGGATGAAAGTACTTGGGCATGGCTGGGAAGGGTGATGGATAAGTCATTGAATTTTTTCCATAAGGGGGTGACTTACCACTTCCTGTTTTTGAAGGGTGAGCACTCCATTGTTTAGATCTCTGTGTACCCTGAGACTGTAGCTTTAGTGGTCTGTTGCCCCTGGGTTTGGGCTGAGAAGACCTGGAGGGGACTGGAAAGGACCAGTTTTTTGAAGGCCAATGCCTACTGAATCTAGGTGGCTGTACCTGTATCTTAACAGTTTGCATAGATTTAGCTTTTTCCCCCATCTTTTTAAGAACCTCTTCTGCTTTTGTGCCAAACAAACGTTCCTGGTCTAGTGGAGCATCTAGTAATTTTGCTTTGACATGGTCTGGCAAGATTTGTTCCTTCAGCCAGGCATGCCTTCTCGGTATAGGCCCAGTGACAGCAGCCCTGCAAGATGCATCTAAGGGCATAGCCCTCAACCTTCCATGTCCAAAATGAGGAACAGTAGCCCTCATAATGTGGAACAAATGGGCAAAATGTGGAACACATAGTAATGGCTTACTAACAACTTCAACTAGGAAGGTTATAGTATAGTTAAAATATGCTGGTTTTACTTATAAAGAAGATATTTTAATGAATTAATAGGATTGATTTCTATATACAATGGATTTCACTTAAAAAAAATTCCTAACACTGGATGTGTGACAGTCTTTCACTGTGGAACTTTGAGGAACATGAACTTTTTAAGACCCCAAATGAGGTACGTTCCTCGTAATGAGGTACACTTGAGAGGTATGTCGAAGGCATCAAAACCACACTACAAAGTATGTTTACTGACTTTGTTTGCAGAATGCATTAACTCTTGTAAATCTTTTATTTTCTTCAAAATCTGGAAGCAACAACATTTTTTGTTTAATTAGTTCCATAATATGCTGCTGGTAGTTCAACGTGTGAAACTGGCAATTTAAAGCCCTGATGGCAAGAGTTGCAGAGGTATATACCTTCTTGCCCCATCTGTCCAATGCCCTCGAATCCCTCTCCGAAGGCCCTATCCAAGGTAGAGACATCTGCAGGTTCCATAATTGAAGAAGCTTCTTGCGGCATACCGGACTCTGAATGGGTCTCAGCAGAGGCCTGCGAATCTGTAGAAGCGGGTATCAGGGGTCACGAAAGCGCCTCACTGAGTACCAGCGGACTGGCGACTAGCTTAACGGAAGCGTCTTTGAAAGTTTGGACCTATACGGTCTGTCTGTCTTTATCCTTACATTTTTTCGGAAGATCGGTAGTCAGATGGTTTACTAAAGCCATTTCGGAATACGGAGAACGACAGCGAAAGAATTTAGCAACAAAGATAGCCTGGCGATGAATTGTTCGGGCGTTAAACAAGGCACAAAACCGACAGTGAGAGACGTCCTGGTCTGGGCCTAAACAGGTGACGCAGTAAGAATGAAAATCTTTGTGAGGTATTTGCTTTCCACAGGCAAGACAATTGTTAACTTTTTCTGACCTCTGTTAGAGCAAGAAAAAAGAATCCCCAATGGGGTACTTAGCTTTAGAAGACTTCAGGTTTTTAACTCTAAAAACAAAAATTTCATGTAATGGCCGACTGACATTTGCAAACTGCTTCTGGCTCCCGTGCGGCAAGAAAAGCTGATGTAATGGCATCGGCTGCATGTTTTATACCCCTGACGACTTGACATCATGGAAGAGGCGACAGCATCCGACGCAGAAATCCCAAGACTCTGGTATTTGGGCCGACTGAGGGATACCTGCAGGCAGATAACCCAAGTGTGATGACTGCAACAGTGAAACACGAAGAACGTCACTGATTTCTGATGATGCAATTAAGTAATCTAAAGGAGTAACCAAGTATATTCTAATAACTATTTATAATAATATTTAAATTCAACATTATTTAATATTGTTGCATGTAGTTTTTAGAGAAGAAGTAAGCTGTGCCAGGATCTGCAATAAAAGTAAAACAGAATCCAAATGTAAGTTTATATCTGGAAAATTAGAAAAGAAAAAAAAAACTTTTATCCAGCAAAGTCAGAGTTGTGAAGTAACTGAAAATGATGTGCCGGAGAGATAGGCAGTTTTGCTATGTATATCCCTTATGTGTTCAAAACACTGATTTTTCCTCTAATGGAGGATGTTGCCTCCTTGCATTAAACTAGGAAGTCCATTCTGCCCTAGAAGATTATCTGAAGGAATTCCTTGTGGGTGTAGCCTAAAAGCCCAGTCTGGTGTTATTTCTGGAGTGTACTGTGAAAGGAGCTTGATTACTGTAACTCAGAATGCAAGTGAAGTGTGCTGTATCTTTAAGAAGCATGTCAAGGCTGTACATGCACGTATAAGACATGTGCAACCCCTGGTGCCATTTTGTAAGAACAGCCAGAGTGAGATCATACATAATCGCAGTTGTTAGCTTGTATATAAGTTACTTAAGTTAGTAAACTTCTGTAGCGACGTTTGTATAAAGTAAAGCTGCTTGAACAGAACCCACAAAGACTCTTTATTGTGTCCAAAGTAGGAGAGTGACAATTATAAAGTTGGAAGCTGGGTTTGTGAGAGGTCTCCAGCCTTAGTTTCTTTGTACCGACAGACTGTATCTTGGAGAGGCTGTGTGGACTGTGAAATTTGAGTGGATATAATATGAAGTCCTAGGGAATTTTGTTAGACTGTGGAAAGCCATGTAGCCTATGTTTTAGACTTGCTTTAATTTATGAAAATAAACGTGTTTTTATTTAGTCTTGCTTCAGTTTCTTTTTGAACTTACAGTATGTCTGTATACACATGCATACATACAAGTAACTCGGGCACCTTACTTCAGTACACTTCAATGATAAAAAAGTATTGGTTTTATTAGCTGAACAGTTTCTGAGTAAGAAAAAAGTATAGAAGCAGGGTAAACCAAAATGTTACAATTTGTTGACCTAGGGAAGTCTGTGTATTTTATAGGATTTAACTCCCTTCAGGTACTTCTTAAAGTTGCATAATTTTAAAGTTAGCTTAGCCCAAGTTTAACTGTGCTTTTGACTCTGGTAGTCGCTGACCTGAAGATGATGTCCTCAGATTTAGCAGTGCAGGAGCATTTGGCTGCTGATATGCCTGTAAATGGGGCTGAGGACGTTCTTAAGACAGTGAATTTTTAAAGGAAGAGTATGATGGCATATTGCTGTTAGAGCCACTACCTACAATTATGCAAAATCCAAAGAAATTATCAGTGAGTTTTTTTTTTTGTTGTTGTTTATTGAGCAAAAGCTGTTTTTTCTTTTCCCCCTCAGAGTGTTACATCAGAGAAAAGAGGGGGAAGGCTTTGACTTTGTTAGATTTGTGAAAAACAGATTGGCACAGTAGACTTCTTGTTTAGATCTTTGGGAACAGAGAAAGCTTGCCATTTACCAATGCCATTGCAGATGGTGTTTGTGGCTGTCTGACAGTGATTTTGGTAGAGTTTGTGATTTGGTACAGAAAGGAGTAGATACTGTCATAGTTGTGGTGACATTGAAGTTGATTCCAGTGGCTGACAAAGGAAGTGTATTATAGTGGAAGGTTGGTGTCTATATTATAAACTCGAAGGTACAGAATGTTGACAACCTTTTCATCGACAAATATGTATCGAACATCCATTTCAGCTAACAGCAACATCATTGATTTCTTTCCAAGGGAAAGAAATCGGTTGGACATTGTTTTAAGTCTGCCCTTTTCCGCACTGTAGTGCGATCTCGGAGTTAGTATATTTAGTTGGGGGGGGTGACCCTCCACATTGGGGGGTGTGGGGGCGAAGACCCCCCACTTCATAGTGTTTGTTATATTGTGTCGTGTGTACTTGGCCTACCAATTTCTTTCCCTTGGAAAGAAATTGATGGTGTCTGTTCGCTGAAGTGGACGTTCGCATATGTGTTGAAAAGGTTGCCAACATTCTGTACCTTTTGAGTATATAATATAGACCCGAAGGTAGACCAGTAATGATGGATCATAATTCTTCAGTAACTACTTTGCTCCATTGGAACCAGAAAATAGGTCATTTGCAGGAGTCAGTGATGTAGAATTTGTTATAAGCTATCTTTCCCAGCAGTTCTTAAGTAGTTCTTGCCTCTGGGGGATGCAAATACTTGCATCTGCTCATTTGTCAACAGATGCTTTGCAGAGTCTGCTTCCGACGTTTGACTGTGTGACTGAAGAATCTTTAGTGGAAGAGCGAGGAAAATGTGATGAATGTCCTGTAACTGGAGTGGGGGAGGAATGGAACAAAAGGAAGATGATATAGTTGCATGTTCTTTGGGTGAAGCATGTTCAGAAGAGAACTATCTAGGCTATATGAATGGATTCCCAGGGTTAAGGTTTGATCTACTTATTTTCCTGAATGTGAGGGTTGAGAAAGGGAATGAAAAGTGTGTTTGGATATTTGATTGTTTTTGGGCAGTGGCTTGACAGTGAACTTTGCTCTGATGCTTGAGTTGTAAAGTACTGTGGTACTCTGGTGGTAGTTTAGCTGGTATAACTCCCTGATAAGTCTTCAGAGACATTGTATCTTGAATACTTATGTAGTGGCAGTCGTGTGTTAACTAAGGCATTGGTATGACTGAGTTTGAGTATTTGAAATGTAGTGGTGTGATTGTAAATTATTTTTGACTGTTAATGCTGTGCAGGATATATATTAAAGTTTTGTAGTCAGATGTGTTTAGAAAATTTGGAAAAGGAAGATTTGTTGTTCATAGAGTAAACTGATTTGCATGTGAAAAATGAAAAAAAAAAAAGATAATCCCTTTGGTAGCTGTGGAGGTATATTTTATATTTGTCAGAACCACCACCACCTCAGATCATATTGCCCACAACCATAACTTGGAGCTCTTGGAGATCCAAATCGCCCTTAACAAATTCAACTTAATTGTTAGTTCGAGATCTCTATCATTATCCCCAAAGATCATGGAAGTTAACACCACTGAGGGATTTAAGTATCAAGTAAAATGCTTTTTTTTATTTGTTAGGGGACTTCAATTATCCAAGAATTGGTTTGCACACTTAACACCTCTAAAAATGGATATGCCCAGCATTTCTTACTTTAATATCAATGCACTGGAGCATATTGTAAAACTACCCACTAGAAGATGTAATAACCTTGAGATGGTCCTTAGCAACCTAACCTGTGCTCTAATTCCATGGTGCATCTCCTTGTCTCCTTGTCCCTGACTACATCTGAGCACAAATCAGTCATATTCCCTGTTGGACGTAGTGGTACCACCCCACCACAAAGTGAGACCACCTTCAGGGACTTCTCCAATGCAAACTTGCTTCAGCTTCTAGTCAATCTGTATTTAGTTCCCAACAATCCCATGTAAATGGACCCAATCGAGGGATCCTGCTACATTCACTTCTAATTTTACCGGCATCTAATCATCCCTAAATGTAATGGACTTATGTTTAAATCTCTGTCGGAACTCCTGTAATCATAAATTACTTACCAAAAAAAAAAAGGAAAATTAATAAAAAAGATGTAAATTCTCCATCCTCCTTTTTCAAGATCACACTGAATCAGGCTGGTAAGGAAATTACAATGCCATACATTTTCCAATAAATGTTTTTTATGAGTTTGAGGTGGCTGCAGGTACCAAAGGAAACTACAGATCTTTCTTTAGTTATGTCAAGAATACAAGGAATAACATCCAACAATGTACTGAGTTTATCCGTTACAGTATCTTAGTCAGATTCCAAGGGTTATAGCCAATATACTAAACATCAAAAATGATAACTTTACCTTAACTGCTTACACTGGTTTTTACCCGATTATCCTTGAAAATTTAATTTAACCTGAAGTCACCTTGAAACAAGTATTAAACCCCTGTCAAAGGCCAAAAATAATACTTCTGTTTGACCAGACAATATATCCTACTGCATTCTCATCCATGCCGAAATATGTACAGTCTGAGCCTCTTCTTAAACTATTTAACCGAAGCCTATGTAAAGGGTTTGTGGTTGATGGCTGGAGGACAGAAATTGTGGCTCCCTCACACAAGGATAGCTCTTATACAGACCCATGTAATTATAGGCCCATCACCCTCACCAGACTTTTATGCAAAGCTAGGGAACATAAAGCATAGCTTATTTATTCATGTGTAGACAACTTTACTGTTCTAGACCTCTTTCATTTGATTGTGTGAAATGCAGGTCTTTTCTCCTGAACCTGATAAATTTCTTTGAAAACAGAAAACATTCTTGTTATGAGAGACTTTTTTGTAAGAAATATAGATGTGCCTTTTACCAGTCTGAGCAAGGAGAGAGTGATGGTTAGTTGCTTGTCTGGTGCCAGGATCCATCCGATCATGCATGCACAAGTACTTGATCAACAAGTACATAGTTTATGCTGGTGTAAATGACTTGAGGTGTACCTCTGTAGACTATACGAAGAGAGACATGATGGAGCTCTTAGACTGTGTCCAAGGAAGGTATGGGACTAGCATTGAACAGCATTCTATCTTCTCCAAGAATGATGCGATGATATGAGCAAAAAATAGACTTCAGTAATTTACTTTGTTTTTGGTGTCATTCAAAGGGATCTAATATTTGTCAGCCTGTGAGGATATGATTGATGGACCATTCTGGTTTGCCAGTGATGACCTGCATCTGTACCCTCTTGGGTTTTGATTATTGACAAAGACATTATCCAACCCCATATTGCCTTTTTTAGGTAATTCAACCCTTTTAAACCTTATAATGAAATAAGCAAAGGAAAATATGAAGGAGTTAATTGTCAGTGCTATAAGCCCTTCTTACCCTGAATGATACTGACGTCTGTGTAGTAACTGAGACATGGTTTAAAGTAGCGGAGACCCGCCCGACATTGCAGGACTGTAGCACCTTCCACATGTTTAGACCAGCTACTGCGCAGTAGTGGGAAAAAAGGTCTCTCTCTGCATCTATAAGAGAATCGCATCAAGGCTGGTAAAGCTCTATGATGCATTAGAGCTTCTTAGTGGCCATATAACCATCAGAGATGTCTCATACCATATATCCGTTAGCTATAGAACTCTCTCTGACACAAGAAAGCCACAGCACTTACCTAGAGGAAGTAGAATCGCACAGTATTAAACCCAGTGCCATTTTCTTAGGTGATGTAAACTGTCCAGCTGTAGACTGGGAAACCTACATCACTGCTAGTGCACAACACAGAGATTCCTGGTGTTTGTCAATACAGATGCCCTTATTTGTCAGAGTACCCACAAGGAGGAATAACGTCTTGGATCTTGTCCTTAGTTGTGTGGGAGCATCTTGCATCATCCCTTGCTTATTTTTATCACTTGTTGGATCTGACAATGAAGTAGTCTCCTTTGAAATAAAACTGAACCTAGAGATCCCTTCCACCCAAGGAACCTTTAGAAAACTGAACCTAGAGATCCCTTCCACCCAAGGTACCTTTAGAACTTTTAAGACAGACTACCGATGCATAGGTGATACATTGGCAAGCCTCAAATACCCACCAAACCCAGTTAACTACACTGAATAAGTAGAAACTTGCACCACAACATTATACCAGCATGTAAACAGCTGCATAGATGAAGCTCTATCCTGTAGGAACAAGTGCAAAGCAAACCCCAGAAACAAACCTATATGATGAAACCATAATATCAACAAGCTTTATAATAAAAGAAAAATAATTTTGACTATAAGTAAGAAGAGCAATTCCTAGAATTTTAGAGCCCTTGTCACTGAAATAAACAACTTAAAAGCTCAGTCCACCAAAGCCACGTTTGAAGCTAAAATAGACATTCACAAGACTTTTTGTTATGTTCATAATCTGAAAAGCACAATCCAACAGTGCATTGAGCTGATTGTGAATGATGTTATCTACATAGAGACTGAAGATATAGAGAACTGAGTGGCTGATAAATTTAGCTGTAAATTTACACCTCCCCAGCCTCTCCTCAAGATATAGCTGAAACTTCCTCTCCTCCAGCTCTAACACAAGACCAAGTCTTAAAAGTGCTATCAGAAGCTAAAAATACTCCATCAGACAGTATCTTTGAATGCATCTTAAATAGCCTGAAGCATGATTTAGACACATCCCCTAACAACACTATTCAGTCTCAGCTTCCATACAGGTTTTGGACCAAGTGAATGGAGAACAGCTACAGTCATTCCCTTGCATAAGAGAGGACCTTCCATAGACCCATGTAATTACAGACCCTTAAGTCTGACAAGCCTCATATTCAAAGCCATGTTAAGACTTCTAATGGAACTAATCATTCAGGACAACATTCAGATTCTTCAAGGGCATGGCATGCTTTCTCAACCTGGTGGATATTTTTTGAAAAGGGCATCAAAGCAGTACACGAAGACAAAGTAATACTACCACATACCTCAACCTGGCCAAAGCATATGACACAATTTCCCACTATGGCATAGTAGAAAAGCTAAATAAACTAGGAATACACCCATATGTCACCCACTGGACTGCATGCTGGCTTGCACATAGGATGCATTGGAACCCTCCTTCTCTGCTGGGTCCTGTCCTATTTGGCATCTGCTTTCTGAAGTAGAAGCCAATACCATAGAGCTCTGGCTGATAAAGTTTGCAGATAACTGTAAGCTAGGATCAGGCATTGAATCCCTGAATGACTTAGCCATCCCACAGGAAGGTTTGTCCCAAATAAATAACTGGTGTCAAAATCTTGGTCTGAAACTAAATGCCAAAAAAATGCATTATTGTATCCTTTGGGGAGTCATGTACCCCAGGGAAGTACCACACTGACAATACGCCCCCTCAGAGATGACCGATTTTCTTGGGATTTGGGAGTTTATCTGGACAGTTACCTAACTTTTGACCAACATGTGTCCATTCTTGTAAGAAAGTCCATCTGTATTGCACAGCTTATAAACAAAGGTATTGTGTCTAGATCTAGGAATCCTATTGTCTCCTTTTATTCGTCTCTAATTTGGCCAGTCATTGAACAGAATGTCCCATTTGTCATGTATATCTCTGGAACAGGCTCCCCATCCATGTGTAGCAGAGTTCCTCCCTAAAATAATTCAAGTATAACTTGCACAATTGGATGGGAAACAGGAAATTCATGACTGGTTTGACACTTGTGTCTCTAATGGACACAGGTATCCTGTAAATGGTTCATTTCCCAAACCCCTGCTTACACTTTAGTGTACCAGAAATTGTCAGAGATATGAGATACATGGCTAGGCTTAAAAAGGCTCTTGGAGCCACTAGCCTAGTACACATCTATGAACCTGTCTGTCTAGACACATGCAACAACTAGAGCAACCACAGAGCTACTTTACAGAAAGGATATAAAGCCTAAACCTGTCCTACATGGACTGACTTAAAGCCCTGTCACTATACACTTTGTATCCTACAGATTGTAAGAGGTGACCTGTGTCTGGCATACCAAGGCATCCTTTGACCCATTACTGATGGATTTGCTGCATATTAGCAAGTGAAATGGCATTAGAAATGCTCTGCCTAGGGATTTAAACATCTTCTGCAACATCAACAAAATGGTTTGGAGGGACAGGTATATTTTGCAGAAGATAAGTAGATAGTGCGTCTTTGGAACAGACTCCCTTCCACGTAAAACAAATTTCAACCCTGTCCATATTCAAGTGCAACTTAGATTTATGGATGGGAAACAGAAAATGCACCCCTGACCTGCCACCTGTTCTGCTAGTGGACAGAGGCACCTCCTAAATGCTTTATCCCATGCATGGGTACCTTTAAATTATATAAGGTGTGTTCCCAGTTATTCTCATTAGTAGTAATAAAAATATTTATTAACCACGGGATAGGTAAGCCCAGTCTGTAACCAAACGGGATAAGTTATTTTGAGCACAAAAAGGAAATTGGCTAAGCTTAAAATGGCCCACAAAGGCAGCTAGGTTAGTACTTACCTATGAACCTATGAAAAGATTACAGAGATAGTGGACAGTGGTCACTCTGCATGCTACTTATCTCCATCTGATGAGGTGGTCACTCTGTGCAAACTGCTTGTCTTGACCTGGCCAGGGCATTTGACACTATCTTTCACACTGGTTATTGAAAAACTAGACAAACAATGTAAATCCTCATGTCTGTTGCATTGCAAAGTGGCTGTCTAACAATCACAAGTTATAAAAGGAATCTATTCCCTTTCTGGGGTACGATTGGGATCAGTGCTGGTCCCTCTCTTGTTTAACATTTTATTTTGCAGACATTCAAGCCAATATCTTAGAAGTGTGGTTGGCCAAGTTTGTTGTTGACTGCAAGATGGGCAGTCTTGTCCACCTGTACATTAAAACCAAACTGCTCCAGCAAAGGCTGGCGTATGTATAAATGTGGTGGACTGAAAATGGCCTCTAGCTAAATGTGAAAAAGTGTGATGTGGTGCCGTTCAGAAAAAATGTTGCTCCCACCCCATATGATTTAAATGGTTCAAGCAGATAAGGTCAAAGAGACCTGAATACTTATGTAGACAACCGATAGTCTGGGACAGGGATCGTCAAAACAGTGCCGTTTCCGGAGCATTCAAGGGTTGCTACCCAAGAGCACAGGGTTTCCCCAAAAGACCGAAAGGTGGAGTCCACAACTTTCAACCCGTCAACAAAATAAGTTCCCTAAGGAGACCGGTAATCCATTCTGCCCTCAGATTTCACAAACAGGTTGCAAGGCTCAACTGGATCCTGTCAAAGCGCAATTCATTCATTAAAGATTCACAGACGCCCAGAAGGTTGGAGCAACTTTTGCAGGCTTTCTCAAGCGACCAGAAAAGGCACCAATTCGCGGTCACTGCCCTTTGGGGAGCCATTCAGTAGGGGTTCACACTGGATCACAGTCGACCACCACTGCCCCTGAGTTCCAACTCAAAGTCCATTTGGATACCATGAAGCTGGCCTCTCACAGCCCATCATTACCAAAGATTCATTCCGGCCGAGACCTTGTTCAGCTCTTTGAGAGTCTACTTCTTTGTCCTCCGGTCAATTTACCTCCTCCTCCAGAGCCTTACCATGTTCTATCTCAGCTTTGAATTGCTTGCTCTATCACAAATCACCTGCCAGACTAACAAATCAGAAGATTCTGAACCAGACATTTGAAGCAAAAGATTTCAAACCAAAGCAATAATCCTCTCTTGTACAAAGCCACTCTATCATTGCCAGGCTTCTGGCCACAGTTCTCTTGTTAATTCTCTTCCACCTCTTCTCCTTGTATGGCCTTTGTCCACAAGCAGCAATGCTTCTTCAATGTCTGCCAGGTTCTAGGCGACCTGCAGTGGACATTTGTCTGCAGGGCTCATCACTGTCACATGCCTCTTCCCCTTCACTTTCTCATCTTAGGATTCCCCTTGTCCCTCTCCTCTTGCCACAGTTCACCTTGAGACACCTCTGTTCGGGTGACATGTCTATGGAAGGATGGTCCACTCGTGGGGGTGGGTCATTGCCTACCTGCCACCACATGTCCTCCTGATGAGAGCAGTGCTTTTGCACGTGTAAGCCCTCGACGACTTTCTTCCCACAGGGACTATTGCGTAGGCAGCGGGTCTTCATACGACCGGTCTGGTACAGGACAGACAACAGTAGGAACCGGTCTGGTCCCTTATGTGACTACTCACGACTTTGGATCTCACAGACGGTGTAGTACAGCTCACAACATGCAGCATAGCAACGCGACATCCTCAGAGGCGATACCAGGTCCTAAAGCCTGGCCTCTTGTACTTTGTCTCCGAGTGTACTGATTCATTCTTCAATCTGGATCAGGTGGTTCTGATCCTCATCACCCTTGGCGAATCAATAAGCGCCCCTCAACCTTTTCCTCTCCAAAGTGTGCCACACCAGATTCTTTAAGTGATCAGATTGTTCTTGACTGGCCAACCCCTCAGGCACCCCCTCCTTAGACTCTTAAACTTTAACTCCTCAATTATGCTTTCTTTAATTTCCACCTCCAGCCTTCCCTTGAGAGCAATCGATTGGCCATTGATTTTCTTGCTTTCAATCAATCCACCGTTCATCAACAAATTAGATTCATTGCTCTCTTTCGTTCAATTTCTTGACCCAGACCAGCCATGGCAGCCCCACCCAGCGGTTTCCTTCCATCCGACCCTTCAGCAGCACAACTCCACTCATTTCCTGCTCCACTTCCTTTTCTGCTCCACTTCCTTCTGCCAGGTTCAATTTCCCAGATTCTATTCCAGGTCTCTCAACCTTTTAGATCTCTAAGTCCTATTTCCACTAGCAAGTTACGGCGCATTTATGAGAACTTTTTAGACCAAAAAGCCACCTGTATTATAGAAAACATTTTGCGCTAAAGTGGCTTACCTTTCTATTCTTTAGGTTCTGCTTTTCCATTACAGTCAACATCCATTCATTTCACTGTTTTTGGATTCAATTGCCAAATTTTTCATTCAACATCAACATCATGTCTCTATGGCCCACATCAGGCTTTTTCCATTATTTTCGCCCTTTTTTGAGGAGTTTTTCCTCTCGAAACTCTCTCTGACAAATCCTTTTCCATCCTTGGTCTCTGTCCTCAATCGCTTGCTCATTCCTCTACCAAGTTTCGAAATCTATGAAAACTATTTTGCAAATTTGTTTCTTTTGCACCGCTTATTTTTTCTGAGCTGTTGGTTCTGAAATTTAGTTTCTATCTGCCTCTGTGTTTGTATACTCTTACTTTTCTGGTTTCATAGTTCCCTTCCTTTCTTCCCCTCTATTACCCTTCCTTTCTTCCCAGGGTGCCATATTAAGCCAATATTAACCAATATTGATATTTTCTCTTTAACTTCCTAACTATTCTGACAGAGCTTCTGCATTTTCCATTTTTTGGATGTTCTCCATAAGTTACATAGATAGGACTAAACAACTAAGAAAATCAGGAAAATTGTTTTGTCTCCTATGCCTCAGGGAAGGGGAAACGGTTTTTATAGACCTTATCTGATATCTAGATGGTTGACTGGTTGACTTCCTCCATTTCCTCTATACTCTCAAACAATATCTTCACTCCCCAAAAGCCCATTTCCTTAGGAGGAGCCTTATCTTCTGCCTTTCCTCGTATTTTTCAGGATAGACTACTTTTGCAGCAGCGCCAGCAGCAGCTACTTGGGCCTTTTTTTTTTTTGTTATTTGTTACAAGAGATAGCCTCCAGTGTTCTGTTTTGTTTTCCTGAGTTCCCTGAGTCATTTCCATTGAGCCACCGGGGATACGGTCATCCAACAGGTCCCATCCATGGTGAGAATGAAGAGATTGACAACTTAACATTTAGAAGTTACCATAACACCATATGTTCCGTGTTAGTTGTCTTCATTTTCCTTCTTCCTTCCCTCCTTCTCCTTCCCCCACCCCCCTCCCCCTGGCAGATCTTGTATTGTTTCCTCTAGGTAGATTTCTTCTCCTAGAGCATTGTTATGAGGGAGGACTTTAATTACTAATTATATAATTATAAGTCTTAGTCAGGGTTAGTAGTTATCTGCCAAACGAGATCTAGATCTGAGTGGTCATTCAGCATGGGATATAGGGCTGCCTCGCTCGAGCTGAGGTTCTCGTCGAGCTAAAAGGCTGCCGAGCGAGGAGCCGAGGATCCCTCGAAATCCCCAACAAGAAGAAGGCGAGATGAAGACAACTAACATGGAACGTTATGGTAGGTACATAACTTCTAATTTCATTTGATCATCCTGTTTCTACCATAGTCAGGAAGTCCTTCTGTATAGTCCATTTAATTTTCAAGGGAATATCATCAAGACCCAAAGAAGTCATAATTTCACTTTACTCTTCCCTTGCCAGACCTATCATCAAATCTAATGCCCCCTTTGGTATGTATAAATCCAAGCATATCACTATGTTGGAAAGGTGTTGAATATTTCTAACCAGGAAGATTGAAGGGCTGAAATCCTTCAGCTATCCCAGTCAAAAGAGTAGCATGGTTCTCTTTGTACTCACTAGCCTTCTGACTTCTCTGAGGTGACTTGTTTTATATTTCAATCTATGAAAGGCCCAGTTGTATTTGACCTCCTGTTGCTTCACAAAACCAAAATACATGCAGTTAAGATCTAAATCTGTACCAACAAATCAGATTTGATGGATGGATGGATTCTTAACTCATAGTACCCCCAACTTGTGGAATAAGTTCACCACCACAGGAGAAAGTAGCACTACTTTTAAAGATCATGTCTAAAGGTGTGAAATGATTTTTATTTTGTATAAAAAAAAATTGATATATGCAAGCACGTTTTAGTACAAAAGAACAAGTCTTTGGTCTTTTTCCGAACAGAGCATTGCAATGTCTTTCAGCTTTTCCCATTAGGGGTTGCTACAGTGGATCACCGGTCCGCAGATTGATTAGCAGTGGAGTTTTTTTATGGTGTGAAGTTGCCAGCCCAGCACTCAACCTTCACACAAGGCAAACACACGCGCACCTACCTGCATGTCTTTAAAACTCACTCGACCGCAGGGAGGGCATGCAGACTCTGCACAGAAGGCGCTCCAGCCAAGAATGGAACTGGAGAACCTCTTGCTGTGAGGTGACAATGCTAACCACTGCACCACCACAGCCTGTATTTCTTTTTGCACCCATGCATAACTTAAGGTAGTTACAGCTGTGTTTACAGCATTAATATTATGGTAGGGCAGTTATGTCATTCTTCTGGCTGTAATAATGCTGGATTAGCATAGGTAAGTAGTTGTAAATTAGTGATATAATTGCCAATTTATTAAATTGGTGATGTAGTCATTAGTTTTTTGCAAAACTGTTAATTTACGATTACTTAGCTACACTACTTGCCTTTTGTTTTCGGATGTAATATTCAAAACTTAATATTCTATTAAGGGCTTCAAAACATATTTTAATTTTCATACAGAAAAGTGTTTGCAAGCATAAAAATGTATGCAAATACTTTTTTGTTTGAAAAGAAAAGGACATTTCATGCCTTTAAACATGATTTTTAAGGTTAGTCTTGACAACTCAGTGGGTCGATGCAAGTTTACACCAGGGTTATCCTGCGCTGCCCTTCTCAGTGTGGGAGCTAAGCACTGCTAAGAGAGTGTAGAGTGTTTGTCCAGCTTCCTAAAGGTGTAGATGGCTAGGCATCTTATAATTCTAGAGATTGCTTGCCTAATATTGTTCGTATTTTCCTATGTTGAAATGCACCTGTCTGACATCTTGAGGGTGTAGCAAATTGTATCTATAAAATTGTGTTTCAACTTGCAGCGTATATAGTAGACACCACAGAACTGTACGAAAAGTGTTTTGATAGCTTTAAAAAGCTGTAACACACTTGATGCTGAGACACACACACACACACACACACACACACACACACACACACACCAGATTGAAGTGTTTAACAGCTAGCTTCAGAAAAGTGTCATGCAGGCATTTGTAAAAGCCAAGTATGGTAAACTTAAGAGAACTCTCTGCTTCTACACTCTTTTTTTGCAAGTGCTAATTCTTTAGGGCAGCTATAGTTTCATGCTGTATAGAGAATTATGACAAGACTGCAGGTCATTAACAATTTGTTTGCTTTCAAGTTGAATTTCTTGAATAACATTTCTCGGGCATTACCAAACTGGTTATGATTAGTGACACAGTCATAGTTCTCTCTGTGCTAGCATGATAAGTGAATTTAAAACTAAACTAAATTGGTAGCATTACATGAATTTTTCTTAATGTTTTTGTTTTTCTGTTACATTTAATTGATGTGAAGTGTTACTAGTGAAAGATGTTCTCTTAAAGGTTGAAATGCATAGTGTATTTTTGAATGTGGGTATGTTTTCCTGGTGAATGTGGGAGTGGGGTTAACATTGATTATAGTTGTTCAAAGATACTACAATGTTTACAGAAAAATAGATTAACATAAATGTGTTGGGATATGTTGATGTTTCTGTCTGACATGGTATTAGATAGTGGGTATGAAGTTTCTAAAGGTGAATGTAGCTGCGAGTGATAGCAATGACTCGGATTTGTTAATCCGCATACTATGTTTAAGAATGAGCTGATGCTCTTGTTATAAAGTTTTTAGTTAAGAAGTGTAGAGTTTTAAGATGCTGTGTTACTGTAAAGTAGTAGATTTAAAACTCTCTCAAAACTGTAGTACTGATGTGAGTAATTTCCCTGCTGTTTGATATATTTAGCCATTAGTCAATGGTGTTCATGAAAATAGTATGTAGAGATGCTTATTGATAAATATGGGCATTTTTCAGACTGTGCCAATATTTAAACTGGGGTTATGCTTGATGAAGATAAATAGGTAATCAGGCATACCTGACTAGGTATTGTTATGGCTGTTTACAAGCTTGGATGCAAAATGAAGGTATTGTTACTGTATTGTGGTGTGAGTAAATGAGCTCTATGCAAACTATTACGTTATATGACTGTGGAGTTTAGGTAAGCTTATTTGAATGGGTCAAATGGGAATCTTTCCTGCATATTCTAAGCTTCTAGGCCTTTATCAGAAGACCCAATAGCTTGGCCATATCTAGAAATTCTTTCCAAACAATCTGCTATCCACTTGTAATGCACTATACATTCTATTGTACCTGTCTGTTAACCTAATGGAAGTTAAAATTATCATTGTGACTAAGTAAAATTGAAGTGTAACTGTGGAATATAGTAATTTCTAGGTTGTATCTTTTTTCTGTTATATATACTTTTGTATCCTGTATGTGATATCTAACATTTGCAGTTTTGCATTGTATTGGATGACTTGAGGTTTATTAACTGTAGATCTTTTCCTCTCCAGGCCTGTCATGACCCAGTCAGACTTTCCCTGTAAACAAATGCTAATTAATAAATGAATGTTTACTGTGGGGCAAAGATTTTAGTGTCTTGTAAAGCTAAGTATGTTGGAGAGTGATCTGGAAGTTCTGTTACTGTTTTTGCAATACTGTCGTAGTGTTTGGGGTAAGAAGCTTGATTTATTCTTAGCTGTTATGGTATATTTTATGGGGCCAATATTGGTTGGTTGAATGAAGGGGTTCTATACTGTTTATTGGGAATTTTTAAGGACTTGTGTTTTATATTGTTGTGGGGTAAATATGGCTCACTTCTTTTTGTATTAAAATTGTCACTGAACAGCATTCTGTTTATAAATATGCATTTGACTTGGAGGGTAACTTTTGTTTTTTGTGTGTGTGTGTATATGTATGTGTGTGTTTGTATATGTATATGTGTATATATATATATATATATATATATATTTTTTTTTTTTGTTTGGTTTTTTAGTTAATGTATATGAAAAGTCTGAAGATGAAGTGTCATGAAAAGTTCTATGGTTATAATATTTTGGCTTAATGGTGATGATTGGTGAATCTCTATAGATGATAATTGAAGTTAATCTTTTTTGCCCTTGCTGTTTGTTGATCATCTCCCTGCTTGGCCAGTAATTCAATTTGTTCCTATTTACCCATCACAAAGATAGGGTTCAACTAGAAAGGGCCACCAGTTAGAAAGCTGTCAAAGGTGGGAAACTGCAGCAACCATTTGTAGGCCCTGATGCAGGCATCAGCCTCCACTCCCTGTGAGAGGTGAGCAGGGCAGACACTTTCACTCCTCTCCCTTCCCTCATGGCTTTGCTAGTGCAGAGGTTGGTAATCAAACCCCAGTCACCTAAGTCGCAGTCAAGGCTTTTTCCCATTTTATTCTAGTGTTCTTTAGTTGGCAACTTGAAGGGCAGCAGAATTTTATTCTTTTAAACACACACGTTTGTGATTCTATATTTGTGCCCTTTTACTTTAATCTGGCTTCTTTCAGGTGGAACCTAGTTTGGACAGGATTAATGAACTGGCAACTTTTGAGATATGCGCATGCCTGCTAATGTTAAGTGAGATGCATAAATGCTGTACAGGTGGCAAATGGGGCATATCCCTTTGTGTGCCATCTAGAGATTTTTAGATGGTACTAGATTGATGCATGTAAGTATTGTACCTAATGCAGCAAATCTTGAAGTTCACCAGATAATAGTGTACATTAATATTTCTTTCACTATGATCCCATATGGTGATGACACAAAAATGAGGGAAATGTTATTTATAGATTCTTCAGATTTTGATTTTGCATAGATGCAATGTTTGGATTCTAATCTACATTTTATGTTTATTTGCTGAAGATTGTTTTTGTTGTCTCGTGGTTTGCTGTAAGTCAGCCTGTATTTGGAGAGTTACAAGCTATGTATTGTTTTATATATTAGATCTGTATGAAAATAGTTTGATTTTTCTAAGGCTCGTGCAGTCAGCTCCCTGTTTGGTAGGTTTACAGTGGTTGTTACTGAAGTTGTTTCCTGTGTTAGCAAACCGTTTTCTCACATTAACACATTGGTATTTCAGATTACTTGGTGTGATTGACAGTTTGAGGTGAATAAGTTTATTAATACAAGAGGAGGAATCCCGCAGAAGATTCGATGAAAGTCATCACCAGTAGACGCTTGGAAGATTTGGCTGTTGTCTGTGCTGTATGTAAGTGTAGAATATTATGTTTCACATTTCTGTTTTTAACACCTCTTGCTTTGCCCCTTGAAGTTTGGTTGATGCTGTGTTTTTTTTTTTTTTTTTTTTTTTGCTTTTGTTTCTACTGGAAGAAAGTGCAACAAAAAAGAAATCTGACAAAAAAAAAAAAAAAGGCAAAAAAGAAAATGGATTTTGTTGTATATTGTGTCGGTTTTGTGAGTATTGTAAAGAACACCAGAACCAGAGTACATATTTTTTTTTAGAGCAACATTGATCTTGCAAGTGTGTTTCCATTTGTAAGTGTATATGCTATTGTGCCAAGAATTAAGATTATTAAATGATTTTATGTTCTGCTGTGCTGTATTTAGTATATTACCAGCATCTACACAAGTCTCATTTTTCCTGTTTGTACATGGTGTCAGGGTGTCACGTCCACAGTGACCATCACATAGAACCAGTGGTTCATACTGCTGGGTGACTAGCAGGTCTAGGTAGGCTGTGTGTACTACCTTTCCCTCGTGTATAGCCTTGGTAACTGTCTCAAATAAGTCCACCAGGTGTAGGAGGCATGATCTGCCCTTACCAACGCCAAACTAGGTAGGATCTAGTGTTTGGAGGTTCCCAGTGTCTCTGTTAATGAGTTCCATGATGATTCGCTCCGTAGCCTTGCAGAACAAGCTAGTCAGGCTTATAGGGCGATAGGTCCCGGGGTCTGTTGTGGCTCCACCTTTGTGGAGCTGAATAACCGTTGCTGTGCGCCACTCTATGGGTACATAGCCTGTGGAGAGGCTGAGTTTGAACAGTGTGTTTAGGTGAGTGGTTAGTTCGTCTTTGAGCTCGTGTAGGAAGCAGCCTGGGACACCGTCTGGTCCCATTGATGCTGTGTTTTTGGCTTTGGAGAGAGCTGTTTTAACCCGAGTGTCTGTGATTTCAAGGACTCTACATTCTTCTGGTATGGTTATGGGCCCTTTTGGGGGTGAGAGCGGGGTGAAGTTTGTGCTGAAACTGTTTGCCAGGATGTTGACGATATTGGTCGGTTCAGTGTATTTTGTGCCATTCTGCACTAACTCCGAACAGATCTGAGCATTTCCTCTTAGATTCTTGACATAGCTAAATGTGGTTATCTTTGGAGTCCTTGGCAATTTTTCTTTCAAAGCTCGCCTTGGATGATTTTATGAGGGATCATAGTTTCTTGCTGATATTGATCAGGGATGTCTTCCCTTCTTGGGATTTTACTCTTTTCTGTACTAGTTTCCTCCTTCTGTTGTATAGCTTGTTTACGGTAGGAGTCCACCAGACTGGTTTCCTTTTCTTGGAGGAGTGAGTCTTGGTTTTGCTTGGGATGGCATGATCCATGCATTCTTGTAGCTGCCCATAGAATGAATTTTGCAGCTTGGACAGTGTTATCCTTCAGCCTGGGGGCTTTGAAACTTTGCTTTTGAAAAGTTTTTCACTGTGACTTTCTTGTGCGGGGGTGGGGGCGGAATATGGATATCCAAAGTGATTTGTTTATGGTCAGATCTAACCTGCGAGGTGTTGACCTCTGGTGTGGAACACCAGTCGCCCAAGTTGGTGATGACCAGGTTCAGTATGTTGTCACCTATTGTGAGAGTGTTGACCAGTTGAACCAGGGCGTTTGAGTTTATAAATTCTAGGAAAAGTTGGGCAAGGGAGTTAGTACTTGAGTAGATGTTCATCGTGTTACCCTACTGCAGTCATCACACTTGGGTTATCCTGTCGTCAGTCAGTCCCACAGTCGGCCGGAATTCCAAAGTCTTGGTCCGGCGTCAGTTGCTGTTGCTTCCTCCCTGATGTCAGTGCGCCAGGGGTATATATAATGCATCCGACGCCATTTTCTTCAGTCTTTCTTGCCGCATGGTGCCCGAAGCAGAAGCAGTTCGCAAGTGCCGGTCGGCCGACTCCTGAGATTTTCGAAGTCGAATTTCAGATCCGAAGTTATCAATAAAGCTAAGTACCCCGTTGGGGAAACTTTTCTTGCCTCAGACCGATGTCAGAAAAAGTTAACAATTGTATTTCTTGTGGGAAGCAAATACCTCATAAGGATTTTCATTCTTACTGCATACCTTACCTAGGCCCAGACCACGACGTCACTGGTTGTCGTTTTTGTGCTAGGTTTAATAAGCGTACTATAAAAAACGCTTTGATTTCGCATGACACTACTTTGGTAGAAAATTTAACTACACTATGCCGTCGGAGCAACCGACTACCGGCGTGCACAAAAAACGCAAGGATAAGGACAGGCAGCCTAGACCCAAGCCAGACTCCGAGGCCTCGGCTGGTCCAGTCCCCGGTTCACCGGTCTTCAGTGAGGCGCCGACGCAGTCCCTGACTACCGCAGATCTGGAACCTGAGACCACTTCGGAACTTTTGGCGGAAAGTACTAGGCCAACGCAGCCATTTTGTTTAGCCCCTTCCGACGACACTGCTGAAAAAGATGGTGCTGCAGAAACACCTTCGGTTTCTGAAGGTGTCTTCAGACCGACGACGCTCACCATAAAAACATATGCTAAGACTAAGACTCCTATTAAACCTAAAAAGACTGCATTCAGTCTCCAGTTCAAGGCCCCATGCCTAAGAAACAGATGCTCAAATGGCTGAAGATTTGATCTCTTTAATCAAGGGTTCCCAACCCCCACCCGACAAAAGGCCTAGACAAGAGGAAGAATATGCCTCCTCTGAGCAAGTGTCTATTTCCTCAGGCTCCTCTGAGGACCAAGATTACTCCTTCTCCCCTTATGAAGATTCTGATGCTGAGGATTCTATTCCCTCAGCTTCTACTCCTTTGGGAAAACTTTACACACTATGAGGGAATATTTTCACTGGGAAGGTCAGGACTACTCTGACTCAAAGAAAAGGCTCAGAGAGTTTCTTTTACTCCCCCAGCACAGACCACTTGCCATCCCTCCAGTTTTAGACATTGTGGATAATGTTTACTTAGAATCCAGTTTGAACCCAGATTCTCTGCCTCCTGCTCCGGCCAAACCTGACAGATACTATAGAGTGCCTGATTCCCACAAATTTCTATATAAAAGCCCTGTTGCTGATCCAGAGACCATCTCCCAGGGTCCCAATGGGGCTAAGGCTTCTATGGCAAAAAATCCTGTACCCTCTGAAAGGGACTCCAGAGCACTAGACAGGTGGGGGAAAAAGGTTTACACCTCAGCCACTCTAGCTATGAGGGCACTAAATTGCCAATTCCACATGCTAAAATATTAGCAATTTCTAATGTCTCAGTTAAAACAAAAAATGAGCACACTCCCTCAACAGTCTGAATTGAAAGAAATGCAGGATCTGTTGCATGCAACTGAACAGGTGGGCAAACATACTTTACAATGTGGGTTTGATTCTTTGGAGGCTTCCTGCAGAGCAGCTGTCACTGGGTCTGTTATATGTAGGCATGCTTGGTTAAGGGAACAAACTCTGCCTGATCATGTTAAAGCAAAGCTTCTAGATGCTCCCTTACAGCAAGATGTTTTTTTTTGGAGTTAAAGCAGAAGAAGTCTTAAAGAAAATGGAGGATAAGGCAAAATCTATGCAGACAGTCAAAGATTTCCTACAGGTACAGCCCCCTCGCTTCAGCAGAAATTGGCCAACAAAAAATTGGTCCTTTCCAGCTACTGACAGACCTCAGAGGGGTAAATACAGACGTCCAAGAGGCAGAGGACAACCACAAGTCCAGTACAAACCTCGCAAATGGGGCACTGCAACACAGAAGGGAGGAGAAGACAAGTCCCAAACTACCAGAAGGCAAACTCAATGACTTGCACCTCATCTGGCCAAGCAACACTCTCTTGGCAGTCCCCTTGGGAAGAAAACTCGCACTTTTTTCAGGCAACTGGAACATTGTCACAAAGGACAAATGGGTCCTAGACATAATTTTAAGAGGGTACAGGTTCCACTTTCACACCTTGCCAATGAAAAGAGGAATGCCAAACCTGCCACAAAAACAAATTCCAGCTCTCATGGACATGAGAGCCATTCAACTGGTACCTACTTGAGAGCAAGGCCAAGGATTTTACTCAAGACTCTTTCTAGTTCCCAGAAAGGACAATGCCTGGAGACCAATTCTGGACCTTTCAATTCTAAACACCTTCTTACAAGTACCCAAATTCAAGATGCTAACACTACAGCAGCTTCTTCCCATGTTGGGCAAGAAAACATGGCTAGTAATGTTGGACCACAAGGAGGCATACCTGCATGTCCCTATCAGACAAAGTTGCAGAAGATACCTTTGTTTCATTGCAGGTTCAACCCATTACCAATTCTCTGCACTGCCCTTTGGCTTATCTACTGCGCCCAGGGTCTTCACAAAATGCCTGGCACCAGTAATTGCATACTGCAGACAAAGAGGAATTCATATATACCCATACCTGGACTGCCTCATCCAAGCAGAAAGCAAGGACATCCTCTTACAGCATCTGGCGTTTGTAAAACATCTTCTAAGTTGCCTGGGGTACACATTAAACGAAAAGAAATCAAAACTAAGTACCCTCACAAAATGACATTCCTGGGTGCCAGCTTGAATACAACGGCCCAGAAGGCTTATCTGACGCCAGACAAACAACTACAACTGACTCAATATTTCAAAACAATGGCAACAAAGACCCAACTACCTGCAAGAAAATTTCTGCAGGCCTTGGGCTTCATGGCATCTTGCATACTACTAATACCATTTGCAAAGCTGCATATGAGGAAATTACAGTGGTACCTAAAAAGCATATGGTCTCAACACAGCCACAGCTTGGACACAATGATATCTCTCATTCCCTGCCTACAACAGGAGTTTCTATGGTGGTCACAGGCATGTCACCTCAACAAGGGTCAGCCTTTCACCTTGCCCCCAGCCAGGCAAACTATGACAACAGATGCATCGGACTACGCCTGGGGGGCACACATGGCAGGACAGTGCGTTCAAGGCATATGGACTGCAGATCAAAGGAATCTGCACATCAATCAAAAAGAGATGCTAGCTGTACAGAATGCTCTGACAGCCTTCAAGAATCTATTACATCCAGGACAACTTACAATAAGGACGGACAACACCACAGTAATGTGGTACCTAACAGGGGGGGGGTACACACTCCTACCCTCTATTCAGGCAAGCAATGACCCTGTGGAACACAGCTCTGGCTTACCAAATTCAGTTACAAGCTCAATTCCTGCCAGGAAAAAAGAACACATTGGCAGACGACCTCAGCAGAAACATCATGGATCCCCACGAGTGGAAACTGGGTCCACAAGTATTTGCAATGATAACTCAAAAATGGGGCCTTCCAGACATAGACCTGTTTGCCAGTCCTCAAAACTATCGACTAACAAAATTTTGTACAAGGGCACTTCACCATCAAGCTTGGAAAGTGGACGCACTCTCATTCAGTTGGAAAAACCTGACAGTATATGCCTTCCCTCCATTGCCTCTCCTCACAAAGGTGCTTCTGAAAGTCAGAAAGGAGAGACCACGACTGATACTCATAGCCCCAGACTGACCACGCCAGCTCTGGTACCCACTATTGAGGAATATGGCCCAGGGCCCACCTTAGATTTTACCACAAATTGCCCATTTGCTCACACAGCAAAACAATCAGATTCTTCACAGCCAGCTCAAAACCTTAAATCTGGCTGCATGGCAAATCACCTAAGCATCCAGCCAGCTCCTCTTTCCCAAGCAGTTATGGATGTTGTTCTGGAAGCTAGGAGGCCCAGCACCAGGAAGGCCTATTCGGACAAATGGAAAAGGTTTTGTGCCTGGAACCAAGCTAAAGGCCAAAACACACTTCAGCCTCACATGCCTCAGATTCTACAGTATTTAACTGAGATGTTACACAAATGACTTTCTTTTTCTTCCATTAAAATCCATGCATCAGCTATTTCAGCCCACTACAACACGGATCCACCCTTATTTTCGCATCCACTTCTAAGGCAGTTCCTCAGAGGGGCAAAAACCATTAGGCCCCCCAGGAGAGTGCCTACACCAACATGGGACCTCAATTTTGTTCTGGAAAAACTTACGCTACCTCCCTTTGAACCAGCTTTCTCTGCAGATCTACAGTTCCTATCATGGAAGACTGCCCTGCTGCTAGCAATAACTTCAGCTAGAAGAGTCTCAGAGCTGCAGGCACTAATGGCAGTGGAACCTTTCCTCATTTTCCATCAAGACAGAGTTTCTCTATGAACTAATCCTTCCTTCATGCCTAAGGTGGCTTCCAGTGTGGCTTTAAATCAAACCATCCACTTACCCACCTTCTTCCCAAATCCACAGAACAAAGGAGAAAGACTCCTGCATTCCTTGGACATTCACAGGCAACTTCGTTACTACTTGGATAAAACTAAGGCTTTCAGAAAATCTGACCAGCTCTTTGTATCCTATGCTACAGCTTGACAAGGGAAGGCTATATCAAAACAAACCATTTTCAAATGGATAGGACATTGCATTCGTTTTTGCTATACCCATTATGGAAAACCAGTTCCTGCTACCATTAGGCCCCACTCTACCAGGGCAACAGCTACATCTACAGCCTTCCTCAGGGGGGGTCCAACCAAGGAGATTTTGGAAGCTGCAACTTGAGTTCAGTACACACCTTTACCAAACACTATCACTTACCACTCTACTCTAAGACTAGGGCTGGCTTCACCACTGCAGTTCTGCAGGGCCTTCTAGCCTCCACTCCTCCACCCATCCTTAGCTTTGGGATTCTACCCAAGTGTGATGACTGCAGCAGGGTAACACTATGAACATAGTACAGTTTTGTACCTACCATAAATGTAGATGTTCGAGTGTACACCCTGCTGCAGTCCAGGTTACCCTCCCTCCATCCCCTCTGATCTATCTGGCTAAATCTCTACAATACCTTCCTGATGTGTTTGCTTATAGCTGGAGGGATTTTGTGTTTGTGCAAAAATTACTTAATTTGGTACTAATTACTGACCACCTTTTTGGGGGCACCTGACATCTGGGGCAAGAAAAACTGAAGAAAATGGCGTTGGATGCATTATATATACCCCTGGCGCACTGACGTCAGGGAGGAAGCGACAGCAACTGACGCCGGACCAAGACTTTGGAATTCCGGCCGACTGTGGGACCGCCTGACGACAGGATAACCCAAGTGTGATGACTGCAGCAGGGTGTACACTCGAACATCTACATTTATGGTAGGTACAAAACTGTACTTTCTCCCACTTAATGTTTGGTTAATTGAAATCACCCAATGTTAGGGTGTTTGATAGGACCTTTGTTTCCCAGTGTTTCCAGAAACGCGGAATGGGGTCCTGGGACATGGTGGGTGATCTGTTGCAAGCTACAATTTGAATTGCAGTTTTGCCCATTGTTAGTTGCACATGGATGATCTCTGAAACCTCGTGCTGTGCCACTAACCTGGAGGTGTGGGTATCCTTGATGAATATGGATATGCCCCCCGCCTTTTGTATTTCGGTGGGTTCTGTGGCCGAAATATATGGTATGAGTTGCAGCCTGGTAGTGCTGGGGTGCTCTTTGGAGCCTTAAACCAGGTTTCTTTTACTGCACATATATCGATTTTCTTCATACTGAGGAGTGCCTCGAGTGCGTGCATTTTGAGGTTTAGACTTCTGGCATTGAGTAGTATTACCCTCAGTTTTTTCTTACTTGTGCTATTTACAGCGGTGGGTTTGTCTTTTGAGCCTTGCCTAAAAAAGGCACTATGGGGGTGGCAAGAGCCTTGGCAAGTATTCGAAAGCCTAAGGGTGACAGGTGCAAGCAGTCTCTAGCGAAGCAGCGTGGCTTGTCCAGCATGTCATCCCAGGCAGTCACTGGATCCCCTTTGAATGACACCAGAAACTTAGCCAATTGTTGAAACTCAGAATTTTTTCTTTATACCGTGATATCATTCTTGGCGAGGGCAGGACGCTACTCAGGGTCAGGGTCATACCGGCCTGGGCTACGTGATCAGAGAGCTCTTCCATGTCTCTCTTCATGTAGTCCAGGGAGGTATGGCTCAGGTCATTCACACCAACATGGACAATGACAGAGTCATATTCGTACTTGTTCTGGAGTGACCTGAGTGCTTGTGTTATGTGGCGGATCCTGGCACCCGACAGGCAGCTAACAGTAACCTTCTATTTATTCAGCCTAGTGAGTGGGACGTCAGTGTGCCTGACTATAGAGTCACCTGTTACTAGTATGTTGGGTATGTTATTTTGCCTTAAGGGCTGTGATTGCATGGCACACTGGTTTTGTGAAGTGTGTGTTTCATGGTTTGTGTTGGGGGGGGGGTGGAGGTTGCTTGGATGTTTGCTTTGGAGGTCTCTGTTGGTTTTGCAGATTTATATTTAGAGCCTCTGAGTATGTTTCCATGTATTTATGTGTGTTTTTTGCCGGTGCTGGTTTAATGGGTCTGTGTAAGACTGGTGGTGTGATATAAGAGTTTCCCTTCTCTTCTTAACTGTCTGATCCAGTCTTGGGATGAGAGAGCTTAGCCTCTAGTTTGGCTGTATAACTGCATCTCTCATGTATTAGTGTTTGGTGGTAGGAGGAGAGGGTTGCGTGTGTACATGAGGCAGTTGTAACATCGCCCAAAATGCCCAGATTCACCTGTTTGACTGGAGAGTACACCTGAAACTGCCCTTTGGACATGCCTGGATAGGTACAGTGAACTGTTTTACTGGATGGCTGGTAAGGTCGAATAGAGAGCCTTGCCCTACTGTACAGTACAGGAGGGTCTAGTGCTAGGGTTTATAAGTGCTTGCTATAAGTTTTGAGTAAGTGCCGGGCTGAGAAATGAATGGCTTGAGTGCTTATGTTTAAAGTTTATCTAATTCCAAGGGAAAAATTGAAGAGGAGACTTTGTGGAACCGGGAGTAGTTTTACCCTATCTAACCGTTGCTACCCGGCGAGCAAAACCGGGCAAATATGGTATTTATAGCAGGGAAATGAAAGAGAGAGAAATTAGCCCAAAATAGCCATTAAACTACTAATTTCTGGGATGAAACCACTCCTCCAGGGACAAATATCCTGCTCAAAGCTCTCCTCTCTCACAGGTGAACAGAGAAACTTCCTTCTATCCAAGTTAAGGTATGGACAAACACAGAGATTTTTAACACAGCCCTGAATTCAGCACTAACTTGAAAACTGGACTATACTAGCTTAGAAAGTTGGGAAACAAGTATGTGTGTGTATATATGTATATATGTATATGTGTGTGTGTGTGTGTGTGTGTGTGTGTGTGTATGTATGTATGTATGTATGTGTGTGTATATATATATATATATATATATATATATATATATATATATATATATATATATATATATATATATATATATAGATATATATATATAAATATATGTATTTTTTTTTTCAGAAAATAAAGCGGATACACTCAAAAACAGGTTAAAAGCACAGAAAATGATGCTTATTGTGCAATTTGTTATATATATATATATATATATATATATATATATATATATATATATATATATATATATATATATATATATATATATATATATATATATATGTGTGTGTGTGTATAAAACAATTGAAAACAAACTGATTTAAAAAAGTTACCCAATTAACCAGAAAAAAGTGCAAAACTGAGCCCTGTTCCAGCAGTCTTCAACCAGACAAGTTCTAACTGCACACCCCTGCTTACTAGGGTGCAGGGGAACCTTCTCCAAAAAAAAAAAAAAAGATGGGCTGGATCAGTGCTCAAGTTATACAAACAAAGCTATATACAGCAGGCCTGAATCTGGTTTATGCTACAGCAACAAGGCTCACCAATTTCACAAAGAATCAGTTCAAATAACAGTCACAATAAGCCTGTGACCAGAACTTCCAAGTTCAGAAGGGCAGAATCCAGCCTCTTCTCCCACAAGAGTGCAGACCACAAACCTTCTTAATGTAGAATAACTGGCCTGAAGCCCAAGTGCTTAAGCCAGAACTAATACACTTTTAGAATAGCAGACACTGGGCCTTCAATCAGCAATTCCCAGCTTAGAAAGATGTAAGCTACCTGTCCTGCCACAACAGTGCAGACCACAAACCTCCTTAATGTAAAACAGCCTGTATGAAGCCCAAGTGCTTAAACCAAAAGACTTAGAATAACAGTTATAATTTAATCAGTAGTGAACAAGTAGTCGGTTTGTATTAAATCTAGCTTTTTGCCCAATAGCAAATTAAGTATCTGCTTTTTGAGTAAGTAAATGTGGAAGTGTCATGCTGTGAGTGCACAACCCTCAGAGGATACTAAAAAAAAAGCTTGTTGATCAGTATTACTGGGAAACTGAGGCATATAAAAAAGTTAGGCATTTAAACTTGTAAGAGTGATTATACCCTTTATGTGAATTATTTTGGGGGGGGGGGGTACAATTTTTCAGAACTAATTTTCCTAGGTCATTGAACACTTTATTTGGTTTCACTGTTGCAGTCATCACATTTGGGCTATCCTGCCAGAGGTAGCCCTCAGTCAGCCCGAATACTAGAGGGCTTAGTATTTCTGCGTTGGTTGCTGTCACTGCAGGGCTGACGTCAGGTCATCAGTGGTATAAAATCAGGCAGCCGACGCCATTGCATCAGTCTTTCTTGCAGAGGAGCCTGAAGCAGAAGCAGTTTGCACGAGTACCAGTCTGCCGATACCTGAGTTTTCATTTCTGAATTGAAGTTGAAGTCTTCTAAAGCTAAGTACCTCGTTCGGGATCCTTTTTTCTTGCTCTAACCGATGTCAGAAAAAGTTAACAATTGTCTCGCCTGTGGAAAGCAAATATCACACTGAGACTTGCAGTCTTACTGCGTCACCTGTTTAGGCCCAGACTACGATGTTCCCTGCTGTTGCTTTTGTGTTTTGTTCAATGCCAGAACTATACGTCGTCGGGCCCTTATTGTAGCTAGATATTTTCGCTCTCAGTCCTTGAATTCCGATATGGCTTCGGTAAGCCATCTGACTACTGATCTTCTGAAAAAACATAAGGATAAAGACAGAGACAGTCCGCACAGGTCCAAAACTGGTAACAATGCTTCCTCTAAGCTAATAGTCAATTCTCTGGCCCCAGTGAGGTGCTTTTGCAGCCCCTGATGCTCGTTTCTGTGGATTCGCATGCTGCTTCCGAGACCCTTTATGAGTCCGGTATGCCGTGAGACTCTTTTTTTTGACCAAGGATCCTGCGGATGTCTCTACCTTGGATGGGTCCAGAGCCGCTGAGCAGGCACCGGCTTCTGAGGAAGTACATCGCACTACCAATACTCGACACAGACAGATTTCTTTCGTATCTTCAGTTCTTTCTAAAACTACCGAGTTTCTAAGGTTCTTTCTAAAACTATCGAGTTTCTAAGGCCCAGGGTAGGAACCACACCCAAATAAAAGTATACGCCTCTGCTACTCTTGCTATTAAATTGTCAGTTCCACGTGCTGAAATATCAGCAACGTACCATGGAATTCCTCAAACAAGAAATATCTTCTATGTGAGAGTGTTCAATCTCACCGTTTGATCTTACACTTGGGTTCGGAGCCGATCCTCGGCTCCGTGTCGGCCGCTTGGCAAAGCTCTGCATCGAGAAGAAGCTTGAGACCAACCTAACTCCCACAATCCCCCTCTGCCTTTACCTCAGATCTAGTTTGCCGCTGCAACGTTTGCATCATTTTTGAAGAGCTCGGACCACCTCAAAGCTAAGATTAATCATGTTAAGTTGTCAATCTCGCCTTCATTCTTGCTTGATGGGTTCGGAGCCGATCCCTCGGCTCCGACTCGGCACTTGCTAATCTCGAGAGTCACTTTTACCAGCTCGAGGCAGCCCCATATCCCATGATGCAAGGCGGTAAGTACCCAGATCTCGTTTGCCACTTCACTTACCAGGAGCTGGTAAAAGGAGGACCTCATAAGCGATTTAATACTTTGATATTTTAGCCCCTTTTTACTAAAAACCCTTTAATTTTTAGTTTTAAGTTAATTTTAAAGATTTTCTGACAGAAATTTACCTGTCTCTTCTTATTTTTTTAGTCAAACTTTACCCATCCCATCCCCCCCCTGTTAGGGTGTGTGTGTTTTTCTACTTATACCTTTTTGGTATATTTAATTTAATTTAATTCTTTGACTGGTGTGTGTGTGTGTTGTGTTACACCATGTCAAAAGAGAGGGTCTCAGGCTTTAAGAAGTGTGACTCGTGCTGTCAGAAGATGTCTCTGACAGACGGTCACACTTCTTGCCTGTATTGCCTGGGGCCTCTTCACCTGCAGGACTCCTGTGCTATATGTCATTCCTTCAGCCAGAGAGTCCTGCAGGAAAGAAGAAACAAACTGATACTTAGGGGCCTTCTTAAGCCGGAGGGCTCTCCGGCTAAGTCGGCTCCATCCAAATCTGCCAAATCTTCCAAGGCCCAGGCTTCTGTGTCAAAGCCTGCGGCCTCGGCTCCGACTCGTTCTGAGTCGAGATCGCTCGGCTGGAGCCGATTCTGGCTTAACAGCCTTCGGCACCGATGGCTATCTGTGCCGATTCTGCATCGACCACTTCGGTGTCGGCTCCAATCGGTTCCGACCACCATGTGGCACAGGCATCGGTGTCGGCTCGATCGGCCCGACACCTACTTTTAGTGGCTGTATCGGCTCCGGCTGGAGCCGATGCATCGAGGCTACCTGTCGGCTCCGATAAGTTGTCAGCTCCGACAGGGTCTATAGTTTCATTGGTTCCGATGGCTCCTTCCAGGAAGAGGTCGAGGTCTCCTTCCTTGGGGCCGCTACTTCGCTCGGCTTCACCTCTCCTTTCGAACGGAGCCATCGGAGCCGATCTTCAAGGTCATCCAGGCTTTCTGACCATGACTTAGAGAGTGGTCAGTAGATTACTTAAGTCACAGGCACTGGCCCAAATGTTACATAGTCCGTCTCAACAGACGACTATTGGTCCACGCCCCTTGACAGTTCCTCCTTCAACTCTACCCCAGAGCTTGGAGTTGGAGTCTTCGGGAATGGTTACTGCTACGGCTGGAGGACAGATACCCCCTTCTGTTCCTTCAGCCTCTACTCTTATCTCCTCTTCGAGACCTTCCTTAGAGGGATTCGGTGGCCGGGCTTCCATGGTCTCCTCCGAGGGGGTGAGTGGCATCGGACCCTTGTCCGAACCCGCTCTTCCCCTTGGAGCCTCGGCCTTGGTGAGCTCGGCTCCGACATCTGCCTCGAGACTTCCCTTCGGTGGTCCCTGGAGTTCCTAGTTCTTGAACGGGTTCTCTCGGACCTGCCTGGGAGGGAGCATTCGAGGTGATGAAGAGTGTGCTGGCCACTGGTATCAGTCAGCAGTCTGTTCCCTTAGCTCCTCCCTCTATAGTGCCTGTTGACATCTCTGCCACTTCTCTTGCTACAGGACCCAGAGATCCTCCGCCTCAGGTTTCCCCATTGGGAATTTCCCCCTCTTCCGAGGATTCTCCTGATGTTTCGGGAGATCCTCCTAGGAAGAGGACTTGTAAGAGGAAACATGTAGACTCCCCCGAGTCTATCACTTCAGATACTGACTTTGATGAGTCAGAGGGATCCCCTAGATCCCCCTCTGAGGATGTCTCCTTCTCAGACATCCTAGAACTACTTAAAGAGAGGGGAAACTGGCCCACCAACAATCCCTCTGAGGATGAGTCAGTATACCTAGAGGCGTTTGGATCTCGACCCTCCACCTCCTGGGTGTCTCCGCCTTTCGACCCCCTTATGCAGGTTATTGCCCGAAGGCGTGGGCAGCTCCTGACTCTGTAGAGCCAGTCCCTAGGAGGCCTTCAAAATTTATCACTGCCCGTGTGACAAGCAATTCCTCACTAAGGGTGTCCCCGCTGATGCCATGGTGGTGGCTGCTGCCACCAAGAAGGAACTTGCAGATCCTTCCGTGCCGTCCATCCTCCTAATAAGGACTCTAGGACCATGGATAGGTACGGTGGCGGATGTTTTCCTCAGCGACCTTTGCTATGCTCGCTGAATTACCTATGTCACTTCACCAGACTCCAGAGGGATATCCTTAAGGAGCTGGGTGAAGTAGTACAGGATCCTACAGCTGCAGGGGCTCAAGAAAAAATTGCTTTGCAGCTAGGAACCCTTAATTCCATTGCAAACTCCTCCATGCGGCTAATATCATATGCTGCTGATGGAGCGAGTAGAGCCACAGGTACAGGTGTGGCTCTTAGACGCCAAGCCTGGATGCGGCTATGTGACTTTGCAGATCCCTTCAAGGCGTCCTTCACAAATTCTCCCTTTGATGGGTCAGCTTTGTTTGGCCCTCAGGTGAAGGAAACTTTGACCAGGTGCGAGCAGGACGGCAAGACTCTTTCTGCTGTAGGAGTCCGTTTTCCACCCCTTCTAGACCTTACCCCAAAGGACAGAAAGGTGGCAAAATGTGGTTCCATAAATCCCAAGGAGTCACGCCGGATTCACGTGGTCAGTTTACCCCTAGAGGCAGAGGGGTAACAACAACAGGCCGCTCTAGAGGCAGAGGGGTCCAAAACCAGGAAACAGAGAGCCTCTCTCTGACAAGCCCTTTCAGCATCCCTGAGATGTTGCCCGGCTGTCCCTCCTTGGAGGCAGTCGGGAAGATTATCACTGTACCCAGAAGCCTGGCATTCCCTCACTCAAGACAGATGGGTACAGTCGATCATATCCAAGGGTTACATAATTCCTTTCGAGGAAAGTCCTTTCCCTCAAATTCCCTTCCAGATGTACCACCGGTCTAAGGGAAATTGCAGAGTTAGAAGTCTCAAAACTACTGCAAAAGAGCCATTCAGCCAGTTACAACAGACCATTCAGAGCCCAGAATCTACTCAAGGTTCTTTTGGTCCCCAAGAAGACGGGAGACTGGAGACCAATATTGGATCTCAGCAGACTCAACAAGTCTGTAAGGAAGACAAGATTCGAATGGTCACTCTTCAGTCAATTCTGCCCTTCTTACAGAAGGACAACTGGATGTGCTCAATAGATCTTCAGGATGCGTACTATCACATCAAAATTCACAGACGCTCAGGAGATTTCTCCGCTTCGGCTGGGGTCCAGTCATTTCCAGTTCAGAGCCCTGCCCTTTGGTCTCACTACAGCCCCCAGAGTGTTCACCAAATGCATGGCAGTGGTCACGGCTCACCTGAGACGTCAAGGATTCCAGGTGTTTCCATATCTCGACGACTGGCTCCTGTCAGCCACCACCAGGCATCAGCTTATACAAGCCAGGGATTACACAATAAATCTTTGTTCTCATTTGGGCATCTCGATCAACCCGAAAAGTCATCCTTATCGCCCTGCCAGTCTATTACCTTCATAGGCGCAAACTTAAACACTGTTCGGATGTCAGCTACCCTTACAGATCAAAGAGTTTCAGACATTCATAGTCATGTCAGGATCATTCTGGCCAACAAGAAAGTACAGGCCAGAATGGTTCTAAAGGTATTAGGCCTCATGGCTGCGGCCATTACTCTTCTTCCCTGGCTCGATTCTACATGCACCTTCTTCAGTGGATGCTGTTCACACAGTGGTCGTACCAACAACTTCCTATCGTCACCAGATTCTGGTGACACAGACTTGCAAAGATCATCTTGCTTGGTGGATCACATCTCCTCAGGTTCACCAAGGCAGGTACTTTGTACCCCCATCCCGATAGCCACTGTCACCACGGATGCCTCCCTGATCGGGTGGGGGGTCATTATCAGGGCAGGATGGTTCATGGGGCGTGGCAGCCGTTCGAGTACCATCTGCACATAAATGTCCTGGAGATGAGAGCAGTGCTTTTAACGTTGCAAGCCCTCCACGACTTTCTTCCCCCGTAGGGACAATTGCAGTCCACACAGACAACATGTCTGTAGTTTGGTATATCAACAAACAGGGCGGAACCAAGTCCTACCCCTTGTGTCGAGAAGCGCTCAGACTTTGGCAATGGGCGATCTCCTCTCATCGGTTTCTGGTAGCAACGCATATCCCTGGGAAAACCAACATTGTAGCGGACAGATTGAGCAGAGCTATTCTCATGCCTCACGAGTGGTCTCTCAAGCAATCTATAGCGGAAGAGATTTTTCTGGAATGGGGTCGTCCATGTTGCGATCTTTTTGCTACTCCCCAAAACAGAAAATGCCCAGACTTCTTCTGTCTCTTCCCTCTACCAGGCCATCCCCCCAGAGACGCTCTGACCCAGGATTGGCCCCAGGGACTTCTTTATGCCTTCCCTCCATTTCCTCTGATCCCTCAAGTTATCCAGAAAGCTACCGTTTTGAGAGCCAAATTGATTCTCATTGCTCCTTACTGGCCTCGACAAGTTTGGTTCCCGTTTCTCCATCATCACCTTTTGGTGCAGCCGTGGCATCTGGACCCAGTGCCAGATCTTCTGATTCACCAATCGGGTCAGCTGCACCGGTCTATCCCTTCTCTCAACCTCACAGCATGGTTGCTCCACTTCCTTCCTTAGCCAGGCTTCCTTTGATCTCTAACCCAGTTAGAGACATCATAGTAACCGTTAAAATCCTCTACCAGGAGGATTTATACAAGCAAATGGAAACGTTTCTCTTATTGGGCTAAGGCCAAGAATATTGATCCTTTCACTGCCCCTGTTCAGGCAGTCCTGGACTTCTTAGCAGAGATTTTTCATGCAGGCTCCTCTTCTTCCACAGTCAGAGTTCAATTGGCTGCTATCTCCAACTTTCATGTCGGGGTAGCAGATCATAATATTATGTCCCATAGGCTCTGCAGGGCCTTTTTGAAAGGAATTTTCCTACTAAAGCCTCCAATCAGGAATCCTCCTCCTCAGTGGGATCTAAATTTAGTGCTGACATCCTTGATTCTTCCCCTTCGAGCCAGCTGTTTCTTGTTCCCTGAAATTTCTTTCTTGGAAAACTTTATTCCTAGTGGCTATTACATCGGCCAGGAGGGTGTCTGAACTTCATGCTCTATCGGTTCGACCCCCTATTTGGTTTTTCACAAAGACAGAGTATCTTTGAGAACTAATCCGACCTTTTGCCTAAGGTCGCTTCAAAGACCAATTTGAATCAATCCATTGATCTCCTGTATTTTTCCCAAACTATTCAGACAGAGCTGAACAAAACTACATTTTCTTGATGTCCACCGTCAACTTAGATATTATTTGGACAGAACAAAAATTTAGAAAATCTGATCAACTTTTGTTTCCTATGCGGATAATAAAAAGGCCTTCCTGTTTCTAAAGTGACCTTGTCCAGATGGCTTTCTTGGTCATCTCTGAAATTTATCTGCTCAGGGGAAAACAGCTGTGCTCAAAACCTAAAGCACATTCAACTAGGAGCTTAGCTACTTCTACAGCCTTTCAAGCTAGACTTCCTTTAGACACTATTTGTGCAGCGCCACTTGGGCCACTCCTCACACTTTTGTTTCCCATTACAAATTGGACTTGGCCTCCAGGGACAGAGCCAGCTTTGGCTCTACAGTCCTCAAGAGTCTGTTCCATTGAGCCACCCAGGATAGAGGTGCTAGGACGCGTCCCATCAAGCAAGAATGAAGGCGAGATTGACAACTTAACATTAAGAAGTTATGTACCTACCATAACGTTCCATGTTAGTTGTCTTCTCTCGCCTTCTTTCTTGCGACCCTCCCTCCTTCCCCCTGGCCTGGACAGACCTTGTTATAAGAAATTATTATGCTGAAGACCATTCAGACCTGGTCCTTCTTCCATCCTGTAAGTTTTCTTTCTTCCTTTGGGAAGTGTTTTATGCTTGGTGCTATTGCCCTTTGTCATCAAACGAGATCTGGGTACTTACCGCCTTGCATCATGGGATATGGGGCTGCCTCGAGCTGGTAAAAGTGACTCTCGAGCTTAGCAAGTGCCGAGTCGGAGCCGAGGGATCGGCTCCGAACCCATCAAGCAAGAAAGAAGGCGAGAGAAGACAACTAACATGGAACGTTATGGTAGGTACATAACTTCTTATTTTCTTATATTTCTTGTATTTTTTTGGATAAATAATTCTCTTAAAGTTGACTGTGTGTGAGTAGTGTATCGAGGGTTTCTCAGTTCCGTATATAGTTTTTATATACTTTCTTAGAGTTATTCCCTCGGGGCCTACCCCACCCTTTAACTTTTACTGGAGTTGACTATTGGATTTGACTTTCTTTACAGGATTTGACAAATTTTACTGGATTTGACAAGTTTTACTGGATTGGATAATTGTACTGGCTATTTCACTATTTACTGGATTTGACTTTGTAAAATGTCTGAAAAAGCTAAATCAGGCTTCAAACGGTGCCAATGTGGACAGAAAATGTCTGTCACAGACAATCATAGTTCCTGCGTCTACTGCCTTGGCCCTCTCCATCTGCATGGAGACTGCTCCATTTGCCATTCTTTCAGTGGAAAGGTCATGACAGATAGGCGCAGGAAACTTATGGATAGGGGCCTTTTGAAGCCTGCATTCCAAGAGGCTCTGGATGCATCAGACCAGACATCTAAATCCTCGAAGGAATCGAAGACGTCGGAGCCCAGGTCATCTGCTCCGAGCTCTTCATTCAAAGTTCAGTCACCGGTTCCACAGACTTCGGGGCTGAGTGTTGAACTGTTGTCAGTTACCGAGCCTCGAGTCTTGGAACCGGTGACGGAGCTTTCCTCCTCCGGCACTTTTGAGGTCGGCTCCGTCTTCGATTCCTTCGCGTTCTTCCAGGCCCCTCTCCGACACCGATATAGACCGCGTGGTGCAGAAATTGATGGAGAATACGGCCTTGTCCAAATTCATCTCTGTCTCCTCCCAGTTGGTGTCGAGACTCGAAGGCCTTCCCTTATCTCTCCACCTGTTCCTCCTCCGAGGCCTATCCAGTCTTCGGAGCCAGGAGAGGCTGATCTGGTGATTGTGGAGCCCTCGGTGCCGGAACCGTCTCTTTCTCGGTCGGCACCGTTCACCTCGACTCCGTCGGACCCAGTACCGGAGTCTCGGAGCCGAAGATCCATCCTTGGATCCGGGACTGAGAGTCGGACCAATGTTTCGGTTCCGACACTCCCTCTCGGGGCCTCTGCTCGGATCGACTCGGCTCCGTCCTCGGGGTCGTTGCCTTCGGTGCCTGTCTCGGGGATTCCTCCGATTTCTTCGGAACCGGGGGATACCTCGACTCGGGACCTGGGGGCCTTCGACCTCATGAGGAAGGTGTTGTCTACTCAGACAACCACTTCAGCAGAAACAGCTTCTCCTTCCCATAAAGGTCCGTTATCCTCCTCTGCACCCACGGCTACATCTAAGCGTCGAGCACCAGTGTCTCAGCCACCCCTAGATGGTGCCCCCTCTTCCTCGGAGGCTTCATCGGATGCCCCCCCCCGAGGAAGTTCCGAGGAAAAGATTGTGTAAGAGGAGACACTTGGATTCTCCACAAGAATCCTTGACATCGGACACTGACTTGGATGAGTCAGAAGGGTCCCCAAAATCACCCTCAGAGGATGTCTCCTTTTCTGACATCCTGGAGATCCTAAAACAGAGAGGTGATTGGCAATCCCTACCCCCTTCTGAGGATGAGTCAGTCTTGCTGAAGGCATTCGGTGCTCGCCCTTCCTCCTCCTGGGTCACTCCGCCCTTCGATGAGTTAATGGAATTGATTGCTCGAAGGGCGTGGGAGACACCTGACATGGTGGAGCCAGTCCCTAGAAAGCCTAATAAATATATTACTGCCCCCCAAGATAAGGCTTATCTAACAAAGGGAGTGCCAGTGGACGCTATAGTGGTGGCAGCGGCCACGAAAAAGGAGATGTCTGAATCTTCCTCATCTGTCCATCCGCCTAACGGAGATTCTAGGACTATGGACAAGTATGGGAAGCGCATTTTTAGTTCAGCGGCTTTTTCTATGCGATCCCTGAACTATTTGACAAACTTTACACGGTTACAGAGGGATCTAATCAAAGAGTTGGGAGATACCCTCCAGGGTACTACAGATGCTGCTGTCTCGGAGAAAGTTACAGCACATGTCAATACCCTTACATCTATTGCAAACTCGTCCATGAGGCTGATCTCATACGCAGCCAAAGGGTCGAGTAGGGCAGCGGCTTCAGCGATTGCTCTTCGTAGACAATCCTGGATGCGCTTATGTTCCTTTGCGGAAGCCTTCAAGTCTTCCTTTACTAACGCCCCATTTGATGGTGCCATTCTCTTTGGCCCCAAAGTAAAGGAGACCCTTACCCGGTGTGAGCAAGAGGGAAAGACTCTGTCTGCTGTCGGAGTCCGTTTTTCCACCCCATCCAGACCGTACCCCAAAGGGCAACGTGGTGGAAAAATGTGGTTTCGAAAACCCCAAGGTTCTTTCCCAGGCACACAGGGTGATGCCCCCTCTAGAGGCAGAGGAGGGGGCAGAGGTGGAAGACGTCGCCCTGGCGGCAGAGGGGGTCCGCAAAATCAAGGTGACAGGGATACACTCCCCGGGAAACCTTTCCAGCACTCCTGAGAGGAGGCCCGACTGTCCTGCTCTGGAGGCAGTCGGGGGTCTCTTAGCTTTATACCCTCAGGCCTGGCAAAGTCTTACATCAGACAATTGGGTAAAAAGCATTGTTACCAGAGGTTACAGAATTCCCTTCCTATTGCCCCCAATTCCACAGAAAAGACTCCCAGATGTGCCGCCCCATCTGCGAGGCCCTGCAGCTATAGAAATTTCAAAGCTGCTAGAAAAAAGAGTCATCCAACCAGTCCCAGCGGACCAAAGAGGATACGGAACTTACTCAAGGTTCTTTTTAGTTCCAAAAAAGACAGGGGACTGGAGGCCAATTCTGGACCTAAGCAAACTCAATACCTTCATCAAGAAAGAAAAGTTCCGGATGGTCACGCTTCAATCGATCCTTCCATTCTTGCAGAAGGACGACTGGATGTGCTCAATAGATCTAAAGGACGCATACTACCACATCAAAATGGCCAGGGCGTCCAGGGATCACTTGTGCTTCCAGCTGGGAGCCAGTCACTTTCAGTTTCGAGCCCTGCCCTTTGGTCTGACCTCAGCCCCCAGGGTTTTCACCAAATGTTTGGCAGTGGTAGCGTCTCACTTGAGACGCCTGGGATTCCAGGTGTTTCCGTATCTGGACGACTGGCTCCTTTCTGCCACCACCGAGCGTCGACTGATTCAGGCCAGGGATTACACACTACAACTTTGTGTTCATCTCGGAATTTCCGTAAATTTCAAAAAATCTTTACTACAGCCATCACAGCATATCTCATTCATAGGAGCAGAATTGGATACGCGTTGTTTAATTCTAAGGCTTCCCCCAGAAAGGATAGCCTCCCTACAAAACCATATATCTCTTCTTCTATCATCCAGAAAATCCCCAGCGAAACTGGTTCTGAAGGTTTTGGGTCTCATGGCAGCTTCTCTCATTGCGATACCCTTGGGAAGACTGCACATGAGAGTTCTTCAATGGCTACTGTTTGCACAATGGTCGTTCCAACAGTTACCTCTGACGCACGAAATTCACATCACAAACATATGCAAATCACACCTGGCTTGGTGGCTTCGGACTTGCAATCTTTCCAGCGGAAGACCATTTGTGCTACCCACGCCGACAGCTACGGTGACCACGGACGCTTCCCTGATAGGGAGGGGGGGCATCTTTCAGGGACAGACAGTCCAAGGCGAATGGACCAATTTGGAGTACAATCTGCACATCAATGTTCTAGAGTTGAGGGCAGTGTTTCTAGCGTTGCAACACTTTGCTCCCCTTCTTCCTCTAGGGACAATTGCAGTTCAGACGGACAATATGTCCGTAGTCTGGTACATAAACAAACAAGGGGGAACCAAGTCTTATCAACTATGCAGAGAGGCCATGAGAATCTGGCAATGGGCGGAGTCCACGGGTCGCTTTCTGATAGCAACGCACATCCCGGGATTATCCAACGTCATAGCGGACAGGTTGAGCAGAGCCATCCTGTTACCTCACGAGTGGTCCCTCAAACAATCAGTTGCGAAGGAAATATTTCGCAAGTGGGGCCAGCCTTCCTGCGATCTGTTTGCGTCTCCAGTGAACGCCAAATGCAGAAGCTATTTTGCCCTATTACCCCCTCCAGGGGAAGTCCCAGGGACGCTCTGGTTCACGATTGGCCCCCGGGTCTCCTATACGCTTTTCCTCCTGTTCCCCTGATTTCAAAATTTCTACAGAAAGCCAGCAACCTGCAAAGGACAATTATCCTCATTGCCCCATTCTGGCCTCGTCAAATCTGGTTTTCCTTTCTTCTGGCACACCAAATTCGGGAACCCTGGATCCTGGACCCAGAGCCGGATCTGCTGACCCACTCGTCAGGGGCTCTCCACCCGTCGCTTCTCTCCCTTAGACTAGCAGCTTGGCTGCTCCGCTCCCTTCTTAGCCAGGTCTGATCTTCTATCCCCTGCAGTTCAAAATATCCTGGTGGCTTCTCATAAAGCTTCCACTACAAAGATTTACACTAGTAAATGGAAGCGTTTTGTGCACTGGGCAACTACACAACAATTGGATCCCGTAATAGCTCCTCTGAATAAGGTCTTGGAGTTTTTAACCGAACTGTTCCACCAAGGGGCTTCTCCTGCCACTTTGAGAGTGCAATTGGCTGCCATTTCAAACTTTCATGTGGGGGAAAGTGGGGCTCCTATTATGGCTCACAGACTTTGTAAGGCCTTTCTAAAAGGATCTTTCCATATTAGACCACCAGTTAGAAGTCCTACTTCACCTTGGAACTTGAACCTTCTTTTATCACAGCTGATGCTACCACCTTTTGAACCAGCCTCTTCCTGTCCTTTGAAATTTTTGTCTTGGAAGACCCTTTTTCTGGTGGCTATCACATCGGCCAGGCGGGTATCGGAGCTTCAAGCTCTTTCAGTTAAACACCCTTATTTGATCTTTCACCCTGATAGAGTATCTCTTCGCACTAATCCATCCTTTCTTCCCAAAGTTTGCTCCGTTAATAATATTAATCAGTCCATTGAACTCCCCACCTTTTTCAAAAAACACTCCAATAAGTTGGAATATATGTTACACAAGTTAGATGTTCATAGACAACTCAGATTTTACTTGGACAGAACAAAGGATCACAGAAAAACAGACCAGCTCTTTATAGCCTTCGCAGACAGCAAGAAGGGTATGGCAGTTACGAAACGAACCCTTTCCAAATGGCTTTCTGATTGTATTATTTTTGTTTATACTGCCTCTGAGCAAACTTTACCTGTCAAGCCCAAAGGGCACTCTACAAGATCAGTATCTACATCCCTGGCTCATGCAGCCCGCCTACCGTTAGACACTATTTGTGCGGCTGCCACTTCGTCTAAACCACATACATTCATTACTCATTACAAAGTAGACAGGATTTCTAGGGACAGGGCAACCTTTGGTTCCACTGTGCTCAGGAACGTTCTCCCCTGAGTTCCTCAGGAACATGGAGCTAGGGACGCTACCCAGGTGTAAGAACAAGCGAGATTGAACACTCTCACATACAGAAGTTATGTCCTTACCATAACGTTCCATGTGGAGTGTTCACCTCGCCTTTGTTCTTACATTCCCACCCTCCCACCCTCAGGAAGAACGTCCAGTTTAGGTGCCTGGTTTGGTTCTCCTGCTTCTGCCTTGAGCAGTTGTTGTGGCTATATTTTTCAGCTATGTTTGTTCTTGTTTGGCATGAATGTGTTATGCTCTCTTCTGTTGACTTCTGGTTTGCTTGCAAACTAGATCTGAGGTAAAGGCAGAGGGGGGTTGTGGGAGTTTGGTTGGTCTCGAGCTTCTTCTCGATGCAGAGCTTTGCCAAGTGGCCGACACGGAGCCGAGGATCGGCTCCGAACCCAGGTGTAAGAACAAAGGCGAGATGAACACTCCACATGGAACGTTATGGTAAGGACATAACTTCTATTTTCCTGCTTATGCAGAAAAAGAATTACAAGAGTTAATGCATTCTGCAAGTCAAGTAACTAAGCACACCTTACAATGTGGTTTTGACGCCCTAGAAGCATCTTGCAGGGCAGCAGTCACTGGATGTTCTTCGTGTTTTACTGTTGCAGTCATCACATTTGGGTTATCTACTTGCAGTAACCCTCAGTCGGCCTGATTAACTAAGTCTTGGGTCCTGCGTCGGTTGCTGTCCCTGCTTCCATAACGTCAGGTTGTCAGGGGTATAAAACATGCAGCAGACGCCATTACACCAGTCTTTCTTGCCGTGCGGTGCCCGAAGCAGAAGCATTTCGCAAGTGCCGGTCGGCCGACTCCTGAAAGTTTCGTTTTTGAGTTTCAGAACTGAAGTCTTCAATTAAAAGCTAAGTACCCCGTTGGGGAAACTTTTTCTTGCTCTAAACCGATGTCAGTAAAAGTAAATAATTGCATTACTTGTGGAAAGCAAATACCTCATAAAGATTTTCATTCGTACTGTATTCCTTGCCTAGGCCCTGACCACGCCGTACCTCACTGTTGTTTTGTGCCTTATTTAAACCATGAACTATCCGTCAGTATATTTTCACTTCTACATATTTTGGTGCTCTGTTCAATTATCCCGATAAGTCTTTGGTAAGCCATCCGATTACCGACATTCTGAAAAAACGCAAAGCTTAAGACAGACAGGCCACCTACATTCAAAGCTACCGATGACGCTTCTCCTAAGCCAGTCGCCAGTTCGCCAGTACTCAGTGAGGTGCTTTCGCAGCCCCTGATACCCGCTACTTCAGATTCGCAGGCCTCTACTAAGACCCATTCGGAGTCTGGTATGTTTCGAGATGCTTCAACTGTGGAACCTGTGGATGTCTCTACCTTGGATGGCTCAGGAGCCGCTGTGCAGGCACCGGCTTCTGAGGGTATATTCAGGCCTACTGACTTGCATATTAAACAGAAGCCATCTTCTTCTTCAAGGCGTAAAACTTGAACCATGCCTAGATAACTGATGCCCATACCACATGGGCAGGCCTCTATGCCTAAAAACAAATGATAAGAATGGCTGAAGACCTTATTACTTTAATCAGGGGAAACCAGCCTTCCCCCTCGGAGACCTAGGACTGAGTTTGCTTATGATAATTCAGAATCCTGGTCAGAAGTATCTGTTTCCTGTGATGACCAGGATTTACCCTTATCTAATTATGAGGATTCTGATGCTGAGGACTCTATTCCCTCTGCTTCTCCCCCAGAGGATTTCTCTTTTTGTGAAACCTTGTATACTGTCAGGGAGCATTTTCTTTGGGAAGGTCAGGATTTCTCTGATTCTAAAAAGAGGCTTGGGGATTTCTTATTAATGCCCCAACACAGGCCTTTAGCCATACCTCCTGTACTAGACATTGTTGATGATGCCTTTTCAGAATCTAGCTTGGCTCCTGACTCTTTACCTCCTTCTCCCAGAAAATCTGATAGATATTACAGGGTCCCTGACTCACACAAGTTCCTTTTTAAAAATACTACTGCGGATCCTGAGACCATTTCATAGGTACCCAAGGGTATTAAAGCTACTAATGCCAAAAAATCCTACCCCCTCTGATAGAGACTCCAGGGCGCTGGATAGATTGGGTAAGAAGGTATACACTTCTGCAACTTTGGCAATTAGGGCCCTAAACTGCCAGTTTCATATGTTAAAGTATCAGCAGCATATTACTGGATTGCTTAAACAGAAAATGATGATTCCTGATTGTGCTAAAAATAAGGATTTACAGGATTTACTGCACTCAGCTTAACAAGTTGGAAAGCGTACTTTGCAATGTGGTTTTGTTTCACTAGAGGCATCTTGCAGGGCTGCTGTAACTGGGTCTGTACTTAAAAGGCATGCTTGGCTTAAGGAGCAGTCCTTGCCAGATCATGTTAAAGCGAAATTACTAGATGCTCCCTTAAACCAGGACTGCCTATTTGGCAACAAGGCAGAAGAAGTTCTTAAAAAGATGGAGGAAAAAGCTAAATCTATGCAAGCTGTTAAAGATTTTTTTACAAGTACAACCTCCAAGGTTTAGTAGGCATTGGCATTCCAAGAATTGGTCCTTTCCTGCCTCTTCCAGACCTTCTCAGTCCGAACCCAGATCCAGCAGAGCTCCCAGGCTTCAGTCCCAGGGTACGCACAGGGCTAAGCAGTGGGGGGGGGGGGCCTCCACTTCCAAATCTTGGAGTAATAAAACTCCCTCGTATGGTAAACTGTCTCAATGACTTCTTTTTAAAACTTCCAAATGCTTCTCAACTAACTGCCCCTTTGGGGGGAAAGATTGCGCTTCATGCAAAGAACTGGGAACTCATTACCCAGGACAAATGGGTTTTAAATATATATTGTCCCAGGGATACAGATTTCACTTCCACACGTTACCAACACTAAGTGGATGGCCAGATCTACCCCCAAATCAGTGGGCAGAGGCCCAAAAACAAGTACTTTCTCTCTTAAGCATGGGTGCTATTTAGTTGGTACCAGAAGAGGAAAAGGGTCAAGGTTTCTACCGAGACTTTTCCTGGTACCAAGAAAAGACAGTTCATGGCGTCCTTTCCTGGAACTGTCTACTCTAAACACCTTTTTGGTGATTCCAAAATTCACGATGCTAACTCTTCACCAGTTGCTCCCTATGCTAGGCAAAGACACCTGGTTGGCAACATTAGATTTAAAGGAAGCATACCTGCACATTCCAATCAGGGATTCTTGCAGAAGATACCTACTCTTCAAAGCAGGCTACATGCACTATCAGTTCTCTGCATTGCCCTTTGGCTTGTCTACTGTGCCCAGGGTATTCACAAAGTGCCTAGCTCCAGTCATTGCATTTTGCAGGCAAAGAAATATTCAAATATACCCATACCTGGATGATTGTCTAATTCAGGCAGAAAGCCAGGACATACATTTTTATTTATTTATTGACATTTGTTAACCGGGTTTGTCCAACTGGGCTTGTGGCCCATTTTCAGTGGAGACCCGAGGAGAAAAGCTCCAGTAATACATTTTAAAACAAGTACAATTTTAAACAATATTGATATAATAGCAGTTATAGCAAAACAATTCACATATGTTGGGATACATGCATAAAGTTAAAGTTGCATTAAAAAGAAGCTAAGTAACAATTTTACATTGATATAGTTCAATAGGTCAACAATGAACATTTTTTGTTTGTATAAAATTGTGCAAATGCATAGTAGACACATTGGAGAGAGAGGTGTAATGAGGTACTAAGTATGGTCCTTTTGAGGGTACATAAAGGGAAGGAAGACTAGGTAGGGTTATGGCAAGGGCAGGTTCTGGAATTGAGAAAAATAAGCTTTTAGTTCATTTTTGAAGTGTGAGGTGTGGGAGATTAAACGTAAGTCAAGGGGAAGTTTGTTCCAAGCATGGGCAAGGGAGTGTTTGTAGAGTAGTTTGCCTACTGACCTTTTTGGGTGGTAGATATCAAGTAATTGTTGGTTAGAAGTATTGAGGGTCCGGGATGGGATGTAGATGGAGACTAAGGAAGATAGAGATGGACAGAAGGAGGGTTTATAAAGAATAGCTAAGTAAACCAGTGATGGATATCATTTTAGAAGCAAGGAGGCCTAGTACTAGAAAATCTTATGCTGAAAAATGGAAAAGATTCTGTGCCTGGGACCAATCTCAAGGGATGAGCACAGCAGTGCCCAATTTACCTCAGATTTTACAATACTTAACTGAGATGCTTCACAAGGGCCTGTCTTTCTTCTCCATCCATATTCACGCCTCTGCTGTTTCAGCTCATTATAGCACAGAACCTCCCCTCTTCTCTCATCCACTGCTCAAGCAGTTCCTCAGAGGGGCCAAAAATTTACGACCACCCAGGAGAGCTCCAACTCCAGCCTGGGATCTTAACTTTGTATTGGAAAAGCTCACTCTTCCTGCTTTCGAGCCAGCTGCTACTGCAGACTTAAAATTCCTTTCTTGGAAAACAGCTTTCCTTTTAACAATCACTTCAGCAAGAAGGGTATCTGAATTACAGGCCCTCATGGCAATGGAGCCTTTCATCATCTTTCATGCGGACAGGGTGTCCCTCAGGACCAATCCCTCCTTCATGCCCAAGGTGGTATCCAGTGTGGCCCTTAATCAGTCCATTCATTTGCCAACCTTCTTTCCTAATCCACAGAACAAAGGGGAACGGATACTGCACTCATTAGATGTGCACAGACAACTTAGATTCTACTTGGACAGGACTAAACCTCAAAGGAAATCTGACCAACTGCTGATGGCATTTGCTGCAGAAGCAGAGGGGAAGGCTATTTCAAAGCAAAGCATTTCCAAATAGATAGGTCATTGCATTAATTTCTTCTACAAGCACCATGGAAACCTATCCCACAGGGGATCAGACCCCACTCAGCCAGGGCTGCATTTACCTCTACAGCCTTTCTCAGAGACGTCCCTACCAGGGACATCCTAGAAGCTGCTATCTGGAGTTCTGTACATACTTTCACCAAGCATTACCATCTGCCAATTTTCTCTAAATCCAGAGCTGGCTTTGCCACTGCAGTCTTGCAGGGCCTTATAGCTGGTCCTAATGCTATCTAAATTCCTCCTCCCATCCTTAGCTTTGGGAATCTACCGAAATGTGATGACTGCAACAGTGAAACACGAAGAACATAGTACAGTTGTGTGCACTTACCATAAATGTAGACGTTCAAGTGTATTTACTGTTGCAGTCCTGGTTACCCTCCCTCCAGCCCCCTAATGTCTTTTGGCTATACCTCTACTCTCCTTTACTATGCTCAAAAGCGTTTTGGTTTATTTGCTTTTTTTGTTGGAGGTATAACCTTGTATATTTATTTATAGATTTAATTGCTTCCCATTAGGGGGGGCACTTGACATCTGGGGCAAGAAAAACTGATGTAATGGTGTCTGCTGCATGTTTTCTACCCCTGATGACCTGACGTCACGGAAGAAGGGACAGCAACCAAAGCAGGACCCAAGACTTTGTTAATCAGGCCGACTGAGGGCTACTGCAAGCAGGTAACCCAAATGTGATGACTGCAACAGTGAATACACACGGACATATACATTTATGGCAAGTGTACACAACTGTACTTTCGCCAGACCATGTCAAATCCAAATTAAATTATTGGACGCACCCTTGAACAAAGACAATTTATTTGGCACCAAAGCAGAAGAGGTCTTAAAGATGGAAGAAAAAGCTAAGTCTATGAAGACAGACTCCTTACAGGTCCAGCCACTGAGGTTCAGTAGGCATTGCCCCTCCAAGCACTGGTCCTTTCCTGCCCCCTCCAGGCCAGCTCAGTGCAGACCCCCCCCCCCCCAGACAACAGCCCCAGGGAATGCAGAGATCTAAGCAATGGAGTTCCTCCTCTTCAAAAACAGGGAGTGCAAAGCCACCCCCTTATGGTAAGAACTCACAATGACCTTACACTTTCACCCCTACCTCTGCCCACCTGCTTGCGCCCCTAGGAGGAAAACTCTCCTTCCATGCAAGCAACTGGGCCACCATTACCAACGACCGATGGGTCCTCAACATAGTGTCCCAGGGATAAAAATTTTATTTCCACACTCTGCCAACCCCAAAGGGGTTCCCTGATCTTCCTCCAAACCAGTGGGCAGAGGCCAAAAAGACAAGTCCTTTCCCTGCTCCCCATGAGGGCAATACAGCATGTTCCTGCAGAACAGATAGGCCAAGGTTTCTACTCCAGACTCTTCCTGGTACCCAGCAAAGAGGGCACATGGCACCCCATCCTCAATCTATCCATTCTAATCACCTTTCTGGTGATACCAACATTCAAAATGCTCACCTTCCAGCAGGAAATACCTATGTTTCAGGGCAGCTTCCCTTTGGCTTATCCACTGCTCCCAGAGTTTTCACAAAATGTCTGCCTCCTGCCATTGCTTTTTGCAGACAAAGAAATATTCACATTTACCCATACTTAAGATTTCTGCCTGATTCAGGCAGTCGGTCAGGAAAAGCTGCTACAGCACCAGACTTTTGTAAAGGACCTACTGACTTCCCTGGGGTATACTATCAACGAAAAGAAATCAAAACTAGTCCCCACACAAAAAATTGTATTCCTGAGAACAAGCCTGGACACAGCATCCCAGATGGCATTCCTTATTCCAGTAAAACAAGCCTACCTGACAGGCTACTTCTCTCAACTAACCACCAGAACCCAGTTATCCGCAACGAAAATCCTGCAAGCTCAAGAGTTCATGGCCTCCTGCATTCTGCTCATTCCATATGCCAGACAGCATATGAGGAAACTACAATGGTACCTAAAAAGCCTTTGGTGTCAACACTCTCAAGACCTGGAAACTCTCATAGCAATGATACCTTGTCTAAGGAAAGATTTTCTTTGGTGGGCAGCAGCATGCAACCACAACAAGGGACTTCCCTTCTCACAACCCCCGGCGCCCTGACCCTCACCACAGACGTATCAGACTATGCCTGGGGTGCACACCAGGTACATTCAGGACCACTGGAGGCAATACATCTGCACATCAACCAATAAAGAGATGCTAGCTGTTCAGCACACCCTGACAGCTTTCAGACCCCTACTCTCTCCGAGGCCTCTATTGATCAAAACCGACAACACCACATGATGTGGTATATCAACAAGCAGGGAGGGACTCACTCTTATCCTCTCTGCAGGCTTGACAATGACCCTTTGGCACACTGCCTGAGCCATGCAGCTACACCTGCTAGCACAATTCCTGCCAGGCTCCCTAAACTCTCTCTGGCAGACAACTTGAGCAGAAACCTGCTAGACCACAGAACCTTCACCCTTGTAACCCAGAAATGGGCCACCCCGAAGGTGGACCTCTTTGCCTCCCACTCCTATCATCAGCTAAGCAAATTCTGCACCAGGGAACCTCACAGCAAGGCCTGGAAAGTGGATGCTCTATCCTTCCAGTGGGTGAACCTCTTGGTCTATGCATTTCCCCCTGTACCACTCGTTTCAAGGGTACTGCTAAAAATAAGGGAGAAAAAACTGAGGGCAATCCTGATTTTGGTACCCACTGCTGCGCAGCCTGTCACCCCTGCCACCATAGCACTACTGACCCAGAGGAATGGAGAATTCATGTATCCCCAGTTGCAGACCCTCAACCTGGCAGCCTGGCTTATTCCCTGACCTCTCCTCAAGCTGCCAGGTTAAGCAAACAAGTCCTAGATGTTATACGTGAGGCCAGAAGCCCCAGCACTAGAAAATCCTATGCTGACAAGTAAAAAAGGTTTTGCACCTGGATCCAGGCTAAGGTAGCTGGAACAGCACAGCCCGCCCTACCTCTCATCCTGGATTACCTAGCAGACCTACTACACAAGGGTCTATCCTTCTCTTCCATTAAAATTCATGCCTCTGCCATCTCTGCTCATTACTGCACAGAGCCACCTCTCTTCTCACATTCTGTCATCAAACAGTTCCTAAGAGGGGCTAACAACTGAAGGCCACCCAGAAGAGCTCCTACCCCAGCTTGGGACCTTAACTTTGTGTTGGAAAAGCTCACCCTACCCCCTTTTGAACCTGCAGCTTCAGCAGAGTTAAAATTCCTCTCTTGGAAGACGGCCTTGCTTCTTGCCATCACTTCAGCTAGAAGAGTATCAGAGCTACAAGCACTCATGACTGTAGAGCCCTTCATCATTTTCCATGCTGACAGGGTCTCCCTCAGGACTAACTCATCTTTCATGCCTAAAGTGGTGTCCAGTGTGGCTCTCAACCAATCCATTCATTTGCCCACCTTTTTCCTTAACCCACAACAAGGGGGAAAGGATTCTACACTCTCTAGATGTGCACAGACAGCTCGGATTCTATCTGGACAGGACTAAATCTTTTTGAAAACTGATCAATTGCTTGTCAGCTTCGCAGCAGGGGCAGAGGGCATGGCCATCTCCAAATAAACAGTCTCCAAATGGATAGCACACTGCATCCTTTTCTGCTACAAATAGCATGGGAAACCGCCCTCAAAGGGGATCAGGACACATTCCACCAGGGCAACCTCCACCTCTGCAGCTTTTCTCAGAGGGGTCCCCACAAGGGACATCCTGGAGGCTGCAACATGGACATCTGTTCATACTTTCACCAAGCATTACCACCTTAAGCATTACCACCTTCCTATCTTCTCCAAATCCAGGGCAGGCTTTGCCACTGCAGTCTTGCAGGGCATCCTAGCCAGACCCCAGTCTTCTTGACTGCCTCCACCCTTTTCTTCAGCTTTGGGAATCAACCCAAATGTGATGACTGCAACAGTGAAATATGAAGAAGATAGTACAGTTGTATACACTTACCATAAATGTAGATGTTTGAATGTATTCACTGTTGCAGTCCTGGTTTCCCTCCCTCCCATCCCCCTTGTCTCTCTCTCTCTCTCTCTTCCTCTCTCCTTACAGGGAATTTTGGTATTTACTTTCTACTGGTGATGTTCTTCCACCATTACCTAGCTCTCTATTTGGGGGCTTCTGACAGGGAAAGAAAAACTGATGTAATAATGGGTGCCTGATTTTATACCACTGATGACCTGACGTCAGTACTGGAGCGACAGCAACCGATGCAGAAATACTAAGCCCCTGGTATTCAGGCCGACTGAGGGCTACCCCTGGCAGGATAACCCAAATGTGATGACTGCAACATTGAATACACTCAAACAGATCGAACCTACAGGTTCTCGAGCCCGGTTCTCTGATATGGAGGAAAACCAATTCTAGTGTCACCCTGGAAGGTGATTTCTCAATTTATTGCCAGGATGAATAAGGTGTCTTTTTGGGAACTTAAGGATGCATCTACTGTATTGAGAAGATTTTTTTTTCTAATATGGGATAAGTGTTTTTGCCTCTATGCTTTTTCCTCCTGAAATGCCAGTTGTGGAGGTATATACATTATACTGACTGTTTCATCCCTGATTCACAGTTTGTAGTCCCCATAAAAGCAAGATGGGTGACAGGTTGCTGTTAACCTCGGTTTGGAGACAGATTTTTGACATGTCTCTAGTATCTAAGCATACCTTAAAATTGTCTTTAATTCTGCAGAGATTGCGTCTAGGACCATTGCTTCTGTTTGAGGCCATATACCTACTTGCTGTGTCAGAGCTTTATAAGTAAAGTCTCAATTCAGCTCTAGGGAAAAAGTTTTATCAGGTCAGCAAATGACTGGATGAAAGAGGGGAATTTAATTTATGGAGTTTAACATTCTTTAGGTCCCCTTTCAAATCTCCCAAACCCTGTCTCATGCCTTAAAACATATAGGGACTGCAGGATAGGAACAATAACCGTCGGAAACCTTTCCAGTGAAGAGGCAGTTTACAACCTCAGGATAGCTATGCTAACGTGTTTTTTTTTTTTTTTTCTCTAGATTTACCTCCTGCTTAAAATCTGTCCCAACAGCTGGCTCTGTTCATTCTCTTTAGCAGCAGATTGCCACAGACTCACCGGGGTTAAAGGTGGTTCAGGAGGGGAACTGTTGGCACTGGATACAAAAAAGCTCCTCTCAGGGAATCCTTCCATACCAAACAAACCAAATAGAATTTGGTCCCCAGGATGTTTGTCATTGTGATCGCTTCTGCAATAGCCTGAACTATATGGGTTACATCTTTTCAAGGCTATAACAGTTGATCATAGGAGGTTACTAGGCTAATGGTCCTGGGGCCCTTACAAGCCTAGCCTAGAGTTTATCCCCAAACAAGAAACCTCATTCAGTACCAGTTTCCCCTGTCAATGAAGGACACAGGTGGAACCCCTGGGACAAATTTATGGTTTTCCATCCACTTATCAAGGTTACGCTTGAAGATAGTCAGTGAGGTACTCTGATATGTATGGGAAGTCTGCTCTAGAGACGGGGCAGCCTTTGGTAGAGAAACTTGTCTCTCAAACAGGTTTTGTTGATATCGCATATTAGATTTAGGCCTTTCAAGTGAGTAATGCACGAGTAGCTAGACTTATGGATATGGAGCATCTCTAGTAGGGTGCGTTCTGATATTGCCTCGTAGGCAAGACACAAATGACCTCTGAGCAGTCTGTATGATACCAAGTAGAGTGATAGTGATTTGAGCCTATCCGCATAGGACAGGTGTTCGAACCATGGATTCTCTTTGTGAGGTATTTCTGTGTTCTTTCCAGTTGGTGCAGGTGTTTAGAGAGGTACATACCAAATGGGGCATTATACTCCATTATTGGTCTTTTGAGGGAGGAGTACAGAGAGGTAATAACCTCCTTTTTTCTAGATGCAATCCCTTTACTTGTGAGATGAACCAAATAAAAGGCTTTTCTGACCACTGCTGCTACATGATGGCCGAATGTGAGATTGTTGTCAACCTGAATACCCAGGTCTCTCACCACAGGTTGTGTACTTAGGGGCGTTGCTGTTGATGTGGTAGTCAGTAGGGGCCGTGTTTCTGCCGAATGGTATGATAATGCTGTTTTTGCATTTAAATTAAGGCCATGACTTTGGCACCAGTCATTTGTTGTTGTGAGACCCTCTTGCAGTATGTTAACATTATTTGAGGAGTCAATGACAGCAACCAACTTGGTCATCTGCAAACTTGGTCAACCACAGGCCTTTTGTCTTTGAATGGACCTCTAAGAAGTAGATGGCAAACAGTAGGGGTCCCAGGACAGATCTCTGGGGAACACCACTAGTGACAGGTCTGCTGTTGGAGGGGGAGGCACTTATTTTGGCCTTGTGGATTCTATCGGTGAGCCAGTTGTTCACCCACCTGATTAGATGGGGATTTACACCAAGTTGTGTTAGATTTTCGATCAGCTTTGTTCAGCCTCCAAAGATTCAGGGCACCTTTCATGCACACAAAGATTTCATCAGCTTCCAAAGATTCGGGGCACCTTTTCATGCGTCCAAATAGTCTGGCAGCGTGAGCTAAACTGATTAAAAGACAAATTTGGGCGTCAGGCCCTTTAAAGCTGTACTGTCAACGAAGAGTATGCTCCTCTGAGGCTTTTGAGGATTGAGGTTCAGCTTGTGCTGTTCCTTTGCTGGATAGATAAGGCTCCTATGTGGAAAATCCTTCCATTGTTTTTTTTTATTTATGCTAAAGAGGAAAGTATTTCTTTTAAAGCTAGGAGTTTGTGTTTTAGTGGAGTGTCACAAAAGTCTGCTCTGCTTTTAAACAGGAGCACTCTTTTTTTCCTGTCAATTTAAAAGCTGTTTAAAGTTATTGTATACCATTTTTTCTGTGGAGAAATTGTGTTTATTTAACACTATGGAGCTGGCAAATGGTTTTAAAGTGCTTTTTACTGTGTTTGCTTCTGAACAAGGGGACTTTAAAGATTTTTGTTTTTTTACAGGCATTTGCTGCTAGCTTTCCTTGGGAAAGAGGCACAGTTTTTGGCTTGACGATGGAACAATCTGCTGGTCCTTTTTCAGCCACAAAAAGAAAAAGTTAAGCAAACAGCCTTTACCATTACAGCAGGCTAGTAATTTGCCTCAGCCTTACCCTAGATCCCACTGGTGTAGCACTTACAGCCACTATGGACTGCTGGTGGTTAGCCACCTCCTTTCTGGCTGTTGGGTTCCTTCAGTGGGCAAGGGAGAGCCACTCTGTCCTGGGAGAGGAAACTTTTTAAGACTTCCCTATTCTGTCAGAATGCTGTACTCATACCTAGGGGAGCTGCTGCCATTAATAAGACTGTTGGTCCTAGTTTACCTGTCAAAAGAAACCGAAAACTAAGCATGTATCTACTTGGCTCAAATTTCCTTAGATGGAAGTAGTTCACTGAGTCTGGCTCATGGTTTAATTCTGTTGATCCTTCTTGTAAAGTAGTCTGTGGTAAAAGAAAAAAGGGGATACTGCCTTTCCTGAAGATATTTAAGATTCTGTATCTGGAGAGAAGGATATAAGGGCAGATGCAGGGTTTTCTCCTCAGAGTTCTTATTCTGACTTAGAGGAAAGCTCAGTTTCTGACTCTTCCTGTGGGGGGGGGGTCTCTTTTTCTGAGACTGTTTCCAGAATATGACAGTGTTTTAGTGGGGGAACACTGAGGTTTCTCAATTCCTCAGAAAATACTTTGAGCTGTTACAGAAGGAATTTCCAGAACTTGCACATATTCTTTTAGTCCTTTCAGCTTTAGAGGATGTGTGTGTTACTGCCTACAGTTTTCCTTAAAGTCAGCTGGGTGCCCCTAAAAGGGCAGATAGGATGTATAAAGTTCCTCAATTTTTAATTTTTTATATGCTTCCCAAACATGATCCAGCAGCTATAGCTTTAGGTAGTTTTTCAGCTGCTAAACTGTTAATTCCAAGCCTATTCTCTTTCTGTCTCTTTGTGATAAGGATGGGAAGATTACTGACTAGTATGGGAACGTAGTGCATGCTTCTGCAACTCTGATTTTCAGAATTTTGAATTGCAGGTCATATGTTAAGGTTTGTTCTGATTAATTCTAACAGTATAAGGAATGTTTTATCTGCAGTTTCTTGTGAGGAAAAATTTGCTTACATAATTTAATTTTTTCTGTTGTTCAAGTCACTACTCATTGTATACAGTGTATGTATGACTCTGATACTATAAGGTCTATGGCCAATGGTGTTGTTTTCAGGAGGATTTCATGGCTGCATTCTCAGAACCTCCTAGATAATAAAAATGAGATTGTAAATTCTCCTTGGGATAGAGATTTAGTATTTGTCCCCCTCCTGCTGCAGAGATGATCAAAAAATGTGATGAAGGGGTAAGCTATTTTTCCGCCCTCCTTTGAAGAATGTTAAGCTATTTTTCAGACCTCCTTTGCTAAGTTTTCCTAGGGATTCACTAACTCCTCAACCAGTTTTTGTAAGCAAAATCTCCACAAAATGCAGGTAAACAGACATTTTTGAAGAAATGGCAAGGGGTTCCAAGAAGGGTTCTGGAAACTCCTTAAGCCAAGGCTAGTATAGTAAGTCAGAATGATTATTTAAGCGACTTTGTCCCGTCCCCCCCGTCCCCCAACCCTGGTAACCCTTTTTTTCTTCCAGAAAGTCTGAATCTCCATTTTTCTCTTTGGGAACTGATGGTTTCGGATAAATGAGTTCTGAAGCCCATTCTTCAGTGTTACAGATGGTATTGGGAGGAAATTCCTCCTTTCCAGGGGCAATTCCTCATCCTTTAGACGAGAATCTTTTGTTCTTCCTGTCCATCACATGCTGTCCCAGGGAGTGACTGAACCTTCTCCCCCTTCCCATGTGAGAAAGGGGGTTTATTCAAGGATGTTTTTAGCGCCAAAGGAAAAAAATGTTTGGAGACCAGTTCTGGATCTTTATTTCTTTCCTAAACCTGTTTGTGATAGCACCCATATTCAAAATGAAGTCACCTCACAGCCTCTTGCCTCTTTCTCCTCACTCTGGTTTCCTTGTAACAATAGATTTAAAAAATGCTTGTCATATTCCCATTTATCCAAACTCGGGTCTTACGGTTCTGTATTTCTGGATCACAATATCAGTTGTCTGCCTTACCCTTTGGACTATCCACTACAACAAGAATGTGCACAGTGTGTATCTCAAGTTATAGCTCATTTCAGGCTACAGGGTGTCCACAGTTTTCCATATGTAGATGACTTTGTTATTTTTGCTGAGTCTGAAAGTGTCGGGAATCTCTCACTTGGGTGAGAGATCTCTTAATAAGCTGGGATTCTAAGAGAACATTCAGAAGTCTTTCTTGACTCCTTCTTGCGGGATTGTGTTTTTGGGATGTCAGCTAGACACTACAGTTCAAAGAGCTCTTCTTCCACAGGAAAAAAAATAGATACATTTCTAGGATTTTCCACTCTGGCTTTGGTCACTGTGACGGGGTACCTCAGGATTTTGGGTGTCATGGCTTCTATGATTTTCATGATACCCCTGGCAAGACTTCACATGAGAAACACAGTGATATCTGAAGTCTCTTTGGTCCTAACACCACCAACCCTTGCTTTTTCAGATCACAGTGCTGGGTTTTTTCAGAAGGAAAATCACTTGGTGGAGACAACAGATATCCCATAATATAGGTCTCCCCTTCTCTCTCACTTTTCTAAAGCAGTTGGTCACCACAGATGCTTCAGACTTACTTGGGGAGTGGTTTCAGCAGAGGTAGAAGTGCAGGGGGTGTGCGACACCAAGTACAGATGTAAGCATATAAATATCAAGAAGATACTTGTCCTGATCAAGGCACTCCACTTTCTGAACCATCTTTGGTTCCTGGAACTCCAAGTGGTTACAGGCAATACCAAAGTCATGTCACCGGTGCATCAACAAGCAAGGGGGAACTAGGTCATACCTCCTTTTCAGACAAGACATGTTAGCTTGGGGTGTAGTTCACAGCACAATCTCGCTCTACAGGCATCCTACACTGTAAGAGCAAAATTATAGCTTCATGACTGGAACCGTGATTGGGAGTCTTACAAGAGTTATTCTGTCTGTGGGAAGTTCCTCTAGTAGATCTCTTTGCTTCCTCTCTGAGCAATCATCTGGTAAAACTTTGCTCCATGACTGTATGTAAGAAGGCCTGAAGAGAGACACCTTTCTTGTCTGATGCATGCATCTGATGGTATCCATGTCATTATTCATGACAGAGGGGTCTTGGATCCGTGCTCGAATCTGAGCCGGCAACTTCTCAGACAGATCCAGAGCTGAAGCTGCTCCCCTTCCCATAATCCCTTGCTACCTTCTAACCTTTAGATCTTGTTTATCGCTGAAATGCTTCAGATGTGTTCCAGGCTCAGGCTTACCAGTGTTCAGATAAGTGACTTTTTCTTGTTTTTTTTTTTTTGCTTTTTTTAGGGTTCCTTTCTGTCCTTAATCTATTTATTTTCAGTTTAACTGAATTACCTCCCCTCCCAGGTACAATCTTTCTATTTAGTCAGATTTTCCCTCCCCCCTGCTTTTCTGGTGCCTGGTGCTTCACGCCCTTTCCTTCTTTCTGTACTTTCAAAAAAAAAAACTCTTTTCTGTCCTTGCTTCTGATAGTGTGTGTGTGTGTGTGTGTGTGTGTGTGTGTGTGTGTGTGTGTGTGTGTGTGTGTGTGTGTGTGTGTGTGTGTGTGTGCACTTTATTTACTTTAGCATGGCTGAAAAGCCTTCAGAATTTAAAAGATGCTCCTCATGCGGTCGGAAGATGCCATGTTCCATTGTGCACGAGGAGTGTCTGTATTGTTTAGGGGTGGTGCACCTGAAGGTTGAGTGTGACATTTATGCAGCATTAACCCCAGGGACCTCATGGAGTGCCACAACAAGCTTTTCCTGAAGGGCTTGGCTAAGGGTGGTCCCCTGCCCTCAGACTCCCCTTCCAAGGCTTCGCAGGAGCCTAAGAAGAGGCCTCCTCCTCCCTTGGGGGGGGGTCCTTTTCTTCCCTTCCAAAGAAGCTGAGGCTCTGTGATCACAGATCTATGGATCAGAGTCCAGTCTCTTCAGCTTCAGATCTGGGATCTGCCATTCTGAGAGTTTTGGATCAGACTCTGGGGTCCAAGGCCTTGGCAGAGCTGAGGCCTTCGGATCAGAGTAGGAGCAAGCCATCCTCCATCCTCCCAGTTTGTCTGATCCATCCGGTATGCCCTCCAAATCTTCGTATCCAGCTATTTATTTCAGATCCGACAGTTATTTCAGCTCCCATTTTAATTGAAAGTTCATAGGTCTGTAGGATCCAGGGTCGGATCCCCAACAAGATCTGGGCATTTCATCCAGTTGCTCCAAAAGTCTCCTTCCCTTGGACATGGATAGGATGATGAGGAGCTTCCTCAAGGCAAAATCGAGATGGGCTTGCTGACATCCCCTACCCATCAAGCTAGGGGACCCCCCTCCATCCATAGGACTCCACTCTCATCTTCCAATCCAACAGAGTTTGGAATGCCAGCACCAGAGGATTTCTAGTGAGAGGCCAACGGTGTCCGGTATCCCCCCCCCCTTATCGACACTGTCAGGGTCCCTGGCTGGCTCTGTTCCTCAGCCCTTGGACCCAGGGTGCGCCTAGTCTCCAATGGGTTGGTGCAAATTCCCTGGGGGTGGGTTCAAGTCCTGACTTTTCGGATCACTCTCTACCCTTGGGAGCTTCGGTGTTGGACAGTTCAGGGCCTATATCATCTGATGGCTTCAGTGATGCTACAGGGTCCCTTTTTCCCATCCCAGGTAGCCTCTGGGAATGGGGGGGGGCTTTGTTCAGTCCGATGGCCTTCCTGGCAGTAGAGAGGACCTTTGCTAGTATGGCAGTTAACCTCTCCTTCTTCTCTAGGTTCTCCTCAGCCTTTTGCCTGGATTGGGTGCTGAGGCCACATCATCCATCCAGGGTCAGCCCTCCCGCGAATGACTTCAGACTGGCCCTGCCCCACTTGGAGTACCCATCTCTTCTGAGCCCTTTCCTGAGCCCACTGTGGAAGAACTGTCTCATAACAGGACATGTAAGAGGAGACACTTGGATTCCCCCAGAGAGTCCCTCACCAAGGACAGAATTTTGAGGAGGGAGACAGGTCCCCCAGACTTCCGCCTGAGGAGGTTTCCTTCAAGGACATCTTTGAAGTTCTCAAGCAGAGAGGCAGATGGTCTTCCATTTCACCATCTTTGGAGTACTCTGTGTTCCTGAAAGCTGGCAACTCGACACCGTAAAACTCCACTACCAATCATGAGCAGACAGGTGATCCGCTGTGGCAACCCCTAACCGAGAAAAGCCGAAAGAAGAAGAAATGTGGTTTCATGCCAGGAAAGAGCAGTACAGATGCAATGTTTGCTCTGAGAGTGTTGGTGGAGATGTACAGAGAAGGTTGAAAGTAGCTGCGTTATGGGATGGGTCCATCTTTTTCCTGGGTCCCCCCCCCTGCTGACGAGCTTTTGGACCTTATAGCCAGCAGGGTTTGGAAGGAGCCGGACATGGTGGAACTGGTGCTCAAAAAAACTGATAAGTTCCTCAGTCCTCCAAGGATAGGTCTTTTTGAAGAAAAGTCAGTGCCATAGTAGTGGCTTCTGCTACTAAGTAGCAAGCCGAGCAAAGCTTCTCTGCCTATCTCCTGAACAGGGAGTCTTGGGCGATTGACTATTTTGGAAAGCATGTTTGCCTCAGCTACTTTTGGCCTGAGAGCAACTAATTATTTGGCCCACTTTTCCCAGCTTCAGAGGGATTTGGTTTCAGAGCTTACCTCTTCCCTCTTAGAGTTGTTGCCTCCAGGGAGTCTCAAGTTGGTCTGTCTGAGGTTGCCCACTCTTACTTCCTTAGCCAATGCCTTGATGAGGTTGATCTCCAATACTGCGGAGCCACCTCTCGAGTGGCAGGCACCAGCATTGCTATCCGACGGCATGCCTGACTTCGCCTTTGTGGGTTTGCGGAACCCTTCAAGTCGTCCTTCACTAATGCCCCCTTTGATGGTTCCACTTTGTTTGGGCCATCTGTTAAAGAGACTTTAATCTGCAGTGAGCAGGAAGGTAAGACTCTTTCTGCAATAGAGATGAAGTTTTCTACCCCCCAAAGGTCCTTTTTTTAAGACCCAGAGGGGAAGAAAGAAGCTATTAGTTCTTAAGGACTCATTCTTCCTTTCTGGACGCTCCCCAGGAATCCTCTTCCACAGGCCAATGCAGGGGATTCAATGGTAGACACCGCCCTAGGGGCAGAGGGGGTCCACAGAACCAGGTCTCCTGAGAACCCTTCTCTGAGAAGCCCTTCCAGCGCTCCTGAGGCACTGCCAGACTCTCTTGCACTGTAGGCAGTCGGTGGTCGACTCTCCCTTCACCTATTAACCTGGACAAGTCTTACCTCTGATCAGTGGGTGCTAAAAATTATTTCTAGGGGTTACTCCATTCCCTTCTCACAGCCCCCTCCAATTTGGAAATTTCTCCCAGACGTAACACCCCGTGAAAAGGAGTTGGCTTATCTTGAGGTGCAAGACCTCCTTTAAAAAAGAGCCATCCATGAAGTCCCAACAGGACAACGAGGGTTCCTCACTTACTCTGGCTTCTTTTTGGTGCCAAAAAAGACTGGGGAACTGTCTGATTCTGGACCGGAGCGAGCTAAACCTTCTGTGAAGAAGTCCAAGTTCTGGATAGTCACTGTTCAGTCCATTCTGCCTCTCTTGTGCAAGGGTGATTGGATGTGCTTAGTGGATTTCAAGGATGCATACCATCATATAAAGATCAACAGATGCTCCAGGAGACACTTATGCTTTTGGTTAAGGGCCAAGCACTACCAGGTTCAGAGACCTGCCCTTTGGACTCACTACAGCCCCCCCCCCAGATGTTTACCAGATGTATGGCAGTGGTGGCAGCTCATCTCCAGCTGCAAGATTTCCATTTTTTTTTCCGTACATGGGCGATTGGCTTCTCATGTCTCCCAGGAGGCATTGGCTATCACATGCTACCAGGTATGTCCTCAGTCTTTTTTCAGTCTCTAGGCATCACAGTGAAGCTTTCCAAGTTCAATCTAGCTCCGAGCTAAAACCTGGAGGTCATCGGGGTCCAGCTGGACACGGTGTTAGAGACTGCAGCAGTACCTCCCCGCAGGGTCCAGCTGATTTGAGATCAGGTCTCTCTTGCTAGATCTATCATGCCCGTTGGTTCACTTGATCCTCCAAATGTTAGGCTTGCTGACTGCTGCCATTCAGTTACTGCCTCTTGCCAGGTATCACATAAGAGTTCTCCAGTGGACCCTGGCAGTCCAGTGGTCCATTCTTTCTCAGCCCATGTCCGTGACAATAAAGTTGATTCAGGTGTGCAGGAATCATGTTGCTGGGTGGCTTCAGTCTTGGGACCTTCTTCTAGGCAGGCCATTTTGTCTTCCACCGCCCAAGGCCACAGTGATCACGGACGTCTTTTTGTTGGGGTAGGGTAGCATTTTCAGGGCAATGTAGTTCAAGGCACATGGTCCCCCCACAGAGACCAAATTGCACATAAACGTCCTGGAGATGAGAGCAGTCCTCCTAACGTTGCAAGCCTTTCAGGAATGCCTCCCTCTGGGGACCATAGCAATTCAGACAGACAACATGGCTGTTGTCTGGTATGTCAACAAGCAAGGAGGAACACAATCTTATCCTCTGTGCTGAGAGGCCATGAGAGTGTGGAAATGGGTGATGTCTTCCAGGCACTTTCTTCTTGCAACTCTTCTACCCGGGAGTTCCATTGTGTTGGCCAACAGTCTCAGCAGGTCCATCTCAAGTCCTCATGAGTGGTTCCTGCATCCGTCAGTGACGAGACAAATCTTTGACCATTGGGGTCAACCATGCGACCTGTTTGCTTCCCCAGTCACCACAAATGCAGCAATTACTTTGGCCTCATTCCCCCCATCAGGTGAGTCCCACTGGGAAGCTGTTGTTCACAATTGGCCTCTGGGTCTCCTCTGTGCTTACCCTCCTATTCCCCTAATACCCAAGGTCCTACAAAAGTTGGTCACCTGAAGACCCCTCTCCTCTTCATTGCCCCTTTCTGGCCTTGTCAGGCATGCTTCTTCTTCCTAAGGTCTCATCTGAAGTAACCACCTTGTGTACTGGATCCCATTCCGGATCTCATTTCCCATCCCTGGGGGCTTCCACTTTCAAATCTCCGGACCCTTCCTCTAACCTCATAGTTTCTCTGGTTCCAGTAGTCTTTTTGCAGTCCAGCCTTCCTTCCCCAGTGAGGAGCATTATTTTGGCATCTCAAAAGCTGTCTACAAAGAAGGTGTATTCCAGTAAATGGAAAAGGTTTTCCATTTGGGCCAGACAGCTGAATCAGGATCCTTTTTTCAGCCCCTATTACTAATATTTTGCTCTTATCTTCCCTTTTTCGAGATGGGGTTTTTAACCATTAAGCTGTAGTCTGCTGCCATCTCCAATTTCCTTTTCAATGATGAGCCTACCCTTTTTTCCAAACTGTGCAAAACATTTCTAAAAGGAGTTTTTCTTTGATCTCCTATTAAGGATATATCCCCACCATGGGATTTGACCTTGGTGTTGCTGTCCCTAACGCAAAAACCCCTTGAACCAGCTGGTTCATGTAATAATGAATTCCTTTCCTGGAAGATGGCCTTTTTAGTGGTCATTACTTCTGCCAAAATGGTCTCAGAACTTCAGGCTCTGTGCATTAAGCCTCCATTCATGATCTTTCACAAGGGGAGGGTGTCTCTTAGAATGAATCCTTCCTTTCTCCCTAAAGTGGCCTTGTAAGCTAATCTCAATCAATCAGTTCAACTACCAGTCTTCTTCTCCACTTACTCTAGTAAAGGAGAATATATCTTGCATTGTTTAGATGCCCACAGGCAAGTATTGTATCTGTAGTTGTTGTCTTCATTTGTTCTTCAACTTGTGGGTACTCCTGATCCAGGACGGATCCGACTTGGCCGCATTTCCAACATCTGATCCGAGCTCCAAGCTCCTCCCCTACCTGTAATTTGTCTGTCTCACTCCTCCCTTCAGATCTTGTTTGCCGCTCTAGCGTTTGCATCATAGTCCGGGCTGTAAGCATTGTTGTTGGGTACGTTAGTAGTTTTTTGGGCTTTAGCCATTTATCTTTCACTTTTTTCTATCTTCCCTTCTTTCCACTTAGCGCTCAGGTGTCGGGTATTTAAAAAAAAAAAAAAACTTCCCACCTTCTTCCCTTCTTTTCCTTCTAACCTTGTGTGTGTGTGTGTGTGTGTGTGTGTGTGTGTGTGTGTGTGTGTGTGTGTGTGTGTGTGTGTGTGTGTGTGTGTGTGTGTGTGTGTTTTTGGTCTCTCTCTCCGGCTATGGCGGAGACTCCCAAACAGGGATTTAGAAAATGCACGGATTGTGGCCATAAGCTATCCCCAGCCAATGGCCACACTCTCTACGTAGTTTGTTTAGGGGTGGCTCACCTCGAAACCGCCTGCTCGATCTTCATGGGGTTCAATCCCCGCACATTTATTGACAGGAGTAATACGTTTATATTGAAGCACCTTCTCCCTACGGAGGCCCTGGTTACTTCATCAACCTTGGCCCCCTCTTCTGCTTCTTCTGCCCCAGCCTCTGGGACTCAAACTCCACCTAAGAGGACCAGGGGCAGGGAGAAGCATATGCGCAGGGACTGAGACCAACTGAGGAAGCAGTCCCCTGACCGCTAGGCCTCTGCAGACCCCTTACAAAATCCCACGTGGCTGCCGCCAAGGGTTCCCACTTGGCTCTGTTCCCCTTTGTTTTTCCCCGGAGCCAGAGGTGTCTCTGGTCCAAGGTGTCTCTGGTCCACTCGCCCCCATCTGTTTCCCCAAATCTGCTCTCTTGGCCGGTGTCGGTGGCTTCTTCTTCCTGGTCCACCCGCAGCCTCTCTGATGCCAGGGTGGAGAGGATGATGCAGAGATTTATCCGCACACAGATCCAGATGGGAGTCTTAACTGCCCCCTCCTCTTCTGGGGCTGGGGGGCAAGCAGTTTGCTTTTGCCCTGATCAAGCCTTCTCCAATCCGACCCCCTGTTTTGGAGTATTTGAGTCTGAGGCCTTTCGATGCCGATGGTACGTTGTACCTCTACACCGGCCATTACACTGAGTGGCTCAGCTCCGACTAGTTCAGAGCTGAGCAGCTTTCTGAGCCGTTGCCTCTGCACCGGATCTGACGTGGCAGTGTCGGCTCAGAGTTTTTCGGAGCTGAGAGGTCTGTTCGGAATCTCGGCTCTGGCTCATCAGTTGGATCAGACGGTGACAGACCCGGTTTCAGTTCCCTCTCCAGGGTTTCATTCGCCTTCTGCATTTGACGTGGTGGAGAGGGGTCCTTTCTGTTCCGTCGAGAACCTTGATGCTTTCATCCTTTGAGTCCATCCTGGTTCCCTCTGTATTTGGTCTGGCTCCAGCAATCCTGGCCCCTTAGGGACAGCCTGCTGCCTCTCTGCCCCAGGGAGTTCCCCCCATGGGAACGGATTGATGTTTTCGAGTCCTCCCCAGAGAGCCCCCTGAGGAGGTTCCTCAAATAAACACGTGCAAAAGGAGGCACCTAGACTTCCCGCTGGAGTCCCTCATGGAGGACACAAATTTGGAGGAAGGTGAAGAGTTCCCTCCACCGCCCCCCGAAGAAGTTTCCTTTGGAGACCTCATGGAGATCTTTCATCAGCGAGAGGGGGGGTCCCCAAATACCCGGCTAAAATACATAGTGCTCCATAAGACAGAACCCAGTGGACCAAAGGATCCCCAGTTGATGCCATGGTGGTGGCAACAGCCACCAAGAAGTAGTTTGCACAGTAGAGCTCCACGGTTTATCCACCTGACCAAGAGTCCAGGACGATGAACCATTTTGGGAAGCAGGTGTATGCTTCAGCCGCGTTCTCGGTAAATGCGCTGAACGACATGGCAAACGTAATCAGACTTCAACGGGACCTAGTCAGAGAGGTCACTGTGTATCCCAGGGTCCATGATGGAGGATAAAAAGGTTTTCTTCTCCCGAATGGCCACCCTCACTTTGATTGCCAACACCTCTATGCAGCTTCTCTCTCATGCTATCGAGGGTGCCGCTAGAGCTGCTGGGACAGGTGTTGCCATCAGGCATCACAGCTTGCTTCGACTCCTGTGCCTTCTCGGAGCCCTTTGAGGCGTCTTTTTTAATAATGCTCCGTAGAATGGTTCCACTCTCTTTGGAAAGTCAGTACGCAACACTCTAGTCCAGAGCGAGAAAAATGAGAAGATTCTGCCATCGGAATCTGCGTCTCCACTCAACGAACCTTTTCAAGGAATCAGCGAGGGGCAAGGAAGATGTGATTCTGGAAATCTCCGGGCTTATCTCAAGATGCTCCGGACTCCCCTTCCCCCAGAGGCAGAGGGGGATTTGACAGACTCTGCCCCTGAGGCTGAGGGGGCCCGAGAAATTGGGAGTCTTGAGATTCATTCTTGGATAGACCTGCACAGCAGCCCTGAGGGGCTGCCCGACTGCTCATCACTGGAGGCAGTCGGGGGTCGACTTTCGCTACACCCAACAGCTTGGGAGTTCATCACAAATTATCATTGGCTGTTGCAAATCATATCCAGAGGATATTTAATCCCATTCATTCAAATGGCTCCCCCTCCCAGACACCTCCCAGATGTTCTACCCGCGCAAAGGGAAGAGGCAGCACTGGAAATTGCCAAGCTTCGAGAAAAACAAGTCATCCAGCCTGTTCCCCCAGACCAGTCCAGATTAGGGATGTATTCCAGATTCTTTTTAGTGCCAAAGAAGACTGGGGACTTAACCCATTCTGGATCTTTCCACCTTAAACCTGTCTGTTGCCAAGACAAAATTCCAGATGGTGACTCTCCAGTTGATCCTGCAGGAGAATGACTGGATGTGCTCGGGCGACCTTCAGGATGCGTACTACCACATCAAAATGGACGGATGCTCTCTGAGATTCCTCCGCTTCTGGCTGGGAGCCAATCATCAGTTTAGAGCGCTGCCCTTTGGTCTTACCACAGCCCCCAGGGTGTTCGCCAAAATGATGGTAGTGGCTCACCTGTGGCTGCAGGGCTTCCAGGTCTTATCCTACCAGGATGATTGGCTCTTTTCTGCCCCTTCCAGGCATCAAATTTGTCAAGCTAGGGATTCCCTTCTCCAAACAGCCCACCATTTGGGCATAACCATAAATCTCAACAAATCCCTACTGACTCAAGTTCTGGATTTCATTGGAGCTTGGCTGGACACTATTCAGATCAAGGTATTTTTAACGTCAGACAGAATCCAGTTACAAAAACAACATATTCTCTGTATCCTTCAAACTCAAGTTGCCAGCAGCAGAGTTGGTCTTACGAGTTTTGGGGTCCATTTCGGACACAATTACCCTCGTGTCCATGGCTCAGTTACACATGAGAGTACTTCAGTGGACCCCTGCGGTTCAGTGGTCCCTGCTAGACCTACCATTGTCCCAGTCTATTTGCATATCTCAGACATGCAGGGATTCTCTTCTATGGTGGATTCGATCTCGGGATCTTCTTTGGGGTCGCCACTTTATTCTTCCTGCCCCTTTGACCATGGTGACCATGGACGCCTCCCTGCTCAGGTGGGGGAGTATTGCTTGGGAAGGAGAGTCCAAGGCATGTGGTCTCCCCACGAGACTCTATTGCATATCAACATCCTGGAGATGAGGGTGGTGCTCCTAACGTTGCAAGCTCTCCATGCTATTCTTCCTCTAGGGGCGATTTCCGTCCAGACAGACAATATGTCAGTAGTCTGGTACATCAACAAGCAGGGAACAACCAGGTCTTATCCCCTGTGTCGTGAAGCCATGAGAGTGGGCAATCTCCACTGGCCATTTTCTGCTGGCAACGCACATTCTGGGGAGGTCCAACATCCTTGCGGACAGGGTCAACAGGTCTATCCTGACGTCTTAAGAGTGGTCTCTGAATCCTTCAGTAGCAAAACAAATCTTTCTAAAGTGGGGGCAGCCTTGCTGTGATTTCTTCACCTCTTCTTCCAATGTAAAGTGCAGCGAGTTTTTCATTCTGAACCCCCCCACAGGTGGAAGCCCCCAAGACACTTTGGTTCATGCTTGGCCCTCCGGTCTTCTGTATGCTTATCCTCTCCCTCTGATCCCAAAATTTCTTCAGAAAGCTCGCAGACTGGGGAGCTCTATCATCCTCATTGCCCCATTCTAGCCTTGCCAAGTCTGGTTCCTTCTCTGTGGTCTCGTGTAGTGTTTCCCCCGTTGGACATTTAGATCTGGCTCCGGATCTCATCTCTCATCCCTCAGGGATCCCTCACCCAGATCTGGTCAGTCTGAAGCTTGCTGCTTGGCTACTGCAGTTCCCATGATAGTCAGGACTCCTGGGTTATCTTCACTGGTCAAAAAGATATTAGTTGCCAGCTCATAAATCTTCTTCTTCTACTTCTCCTTTTGGCTTTTCCCAGTTTAGGGTCACCACAGTGGATCACCTGTCTGCTCATGATTGGCAGTGGAGTTTTATGGTGTCTAGTAGCCAGCCCGACACCCAACCTTCCACAGAAGGCACACACACGCAAGTACTCGCATCTAGGGCTAATTTAGTGTCCAATTCACCTACAGCATGTCTTTGGGATGTGAGAGGAAACCGGAGCACCTGGAGGAAACCCACACGACCACAGGCACATGCAGTCTACACACAGAAGGCACCCCAGCCAAGGATTGAACTGGAGAGCCTCTTGCTGTGAGGCAGCAACACTGACTGCTGCACTACCGCGGCTGCCAGGTTTATTCCAGCAAGTGGAAGCATTTCTCTATTTGGGCAGCTCAGCGTAATCTAGATCCCTTTACTGCCCCAATTCCAATGGGTCTAGAATTTTTGGCAAGCATTTTTCATCAAGGAGCTAGTTCTTCTATGGATAAGGTTCAACTGACAGCTATATCTAGCTTTCATGTAGGTGACAACACGGCTTCTTCTAAGCTTTGCCAAGCCTTTTTGAAGGGTACCTTTTGGCTTCAGCCACCAATTAAGGACCCAACACCTCCGTGGGATCTTACACTGGTTCTGCAAGCTCTTGTCTCTTCCTCTTTTGAACCTGCAGCCTCAGTGGATCTACAGATGTTCATCGTGTTACACTGCTGCAGTCATTACACTTGGGTTATCCTGCCGTCAGGCGGTCCCCCAGTCGGCCAGAGTTCCAAAGTCTTGGTCTGGCGTTGGTTGCTGTCGCTTCTTCCCTGACGTCAGTGCGCCAGGGGTATATAAGATGCTTCCAACGCCATTTTCTTCAGTCTTTCTTTCCGCGCGGCGCCCGAAGCAAAAGCAGTTCGCAAGTGCCGGTCGGCTGGCTCCTGAGATTTTCGAAGTCAAATTTCAGATCCAAAGTCTTCAATAAAGCTAAGTACCCCGTTGGGGAAACTTTTTTCTTGCCTCAGACCGATGTCAGAAAAAGTTAATAATTGTATTTCTTGTGGGAAGCAAATACCTCATAAGGACTTCCACTCTTACTGTATTCCATGCCTAGGCCCTGATCACGACATCACTAGTTGTCGGTTTTGTGCTAGATTTAACAAACGCACTATAAAACAACGTTTTGATTTTGCTTTGCCCTACTTTGGCCGAAGGTTCAATTGTACTATGCCATTGGAACAACCGACGACCGCAATTCTTAAATGCAAAGACAAGGATAAAGACAGACATCCGAGGTCCAAAACTGACGACAAAGCCTCTTCTAGGCCAGTCGCCGGTTCGCCGGTTCTCAGTGAGGCGCTTTCGCAGCCCCTGACACCCGGTACCTCAGAGCCACAGGCTGCCTCCGACTCCCACGTGGAGACAACTAGGCCTCTGGTAAGTCAAGGTATTGGGCCTACGGAAACTAATTCCTCAGATGGGTCTGGAGCCGCTGAGCAGGCATCGGCTTCTGAGGGTGTTTTCAGACCTTCACAACTTTCCATTAAAGCAACAGCCAAGACAAAAACACCATTAAAGAGAAAGAAGCAAGTACAGCATTCTCCTGGACAGTCCTCCATGCCTAAGAAACAGATGCTTAAAATGGCCGAAGACCTCATTACTCTAATCAGGGGTTCCCATCCCCCTCCTGAGAAAAGGCCTAGGCAGGATACAGACTATGATTCCTCTGATCAGGTTTCCATTTCCTCTGATTCCTTTTCAGACCAGGGATACCCTCTACCCCTCTATGAGGACTCTGATGCTGAAGAATCTATCCCTTCAGCCTCTCCTCCTGAGGATTACTCTTTTGGGGAAACTGTACATACCATAAGGGAACATTTCCATTGGGAAAGTCAGGATTATTCAGAATCCAAGAAAAGGCTCAGGGACTTCCTTTTATTGCCTCAGCACATGCCCCTGGCTATTCTGCCTTTGTTAGATATTGTGGATGATGTGTTCTCTGAATCCAGCTTATCTCCTGATTCTTTGTCCCCTGCACCAGCCAAGCCAGATAGGTATTATAGAGTCCCTGACTCTCACAAGTTTCTTTATAAAAACCCTTCTGCTGACCCAGAAACCATTTCCCAGGGTCCCAAAGGGGTTAAGGCTTCCATTGCAAAAAATCCAGTCCCCTCTGACAGAGATTCTAGAGCACTGGATAGATGGGGGAAGAAAGTTTACACTTCTGCAACTTTAACAGTAAGAGCTTTAAATTGCCAGTTTCACATGCTTAAGTACCAACAATATTTAATGGCTCAGTTAAAACAGAAAATGCTTGCAAGCTCAGAAGCTCCTGACTATAAAGAAATGCAGGATTTATTGCATGCAGTTGAACAGGTGGGAAAACCTACTCTGCAATGTGGTTTTGATTCTTTAGAGGCCTCTTGTAGAGCCGCAGTTACAGGTTCTGTGATTCGAAGACATGCTTGGTTAAAAGAACAGAATTTACCTGATCATGTTAAGGCAAAATTATTGGATGCTCCTTTACAGCATGATACCTTGTTTCGCGTTAAGGCAGAAGAGGTGTTAAAGAAAATGGAGGATAAAGCTAAATCTATTCAAACAGTCAAAGATTTCTTACAGGTTCATCCACCTCGATTTAGCAGAAATTGGCCTATAATGAATTGGTCCTTTCCAGTGTCAGACAGGCCACAGAGAGGCAGATACAGATGCCCAAGAGGCAGATCTCAACCCCAAGGCTCTAACAGACAATGACAGTGGGGTACCTCAACCCCAAAAGGAAGTGAGGACAAGTCTCAACCTTGCAGGAAACAGTCCCAATGACTTCCCCCTTCGTATGCCAAGCACTTCCCATTTGGCAGCCCCCTTAGGTGGAAAACTAGCACTTTTTTCTCAAAATTGGCAAACAATCACCCAAGACAAATGGTTTCTGAATATTGTGTCTCAAGGTTACAGGTTCCACTTTCACACTTTACCAAGGCTAAAAGGAATGCCAGACCTGCCACAAAATCAATGGGCAGAGGCTCAAAAACAAATTTCAGCCCTCATGGACATGAGAGCTATTCAAAAAGTACCACAGCAGAAACAAGGACAAGGATTTTACTCAAGACTCTTCCTGGTTCCCAGAAAGGACAAAGCCTGGAGACCCATACTAGACCTTTCAACTCTAAATACTTATGTTCCGAAATTCAAAATGTTGACACTACAGCAGCTTCTTCCCATGCTGGGCAAGAAGGCTTAGTTTGTTACTTTGGACCTCAAAGAGGCATACCTGCATGTCCCTATCAGACAAGATTGCAGAAGATACCTCCGATTCAAAGCTGGTACAATGCACTACCAGTTCTCTGCACTGCCCTTTGGCTTGTCTACTGCGCCCAGGGTCTTTACAAAGTGCCTGGCACCAGTAATTGCATTTTGCAGACAAAAAGGAATTCAAATATATCCATATCTGGATGACTGCCTCATTCAAGCAGAGAGAAAGGACATTCTTCTACAGCATCTGGCGTTTGTAAAATGGTTGCTAATTTCTCTAGGGTACACCGTAAATGAAAAGAAGTCAAAACTAGTGCCCTCACAACAGATGATATTCCTGGGTGCCAGCTTAAATACAATGGCCCAGATGGCTTATGTCACACCAGACGAACAAGGACAACTGACTCAATATTTTCAATTACTGGCAAAAAATTCCCATCTCCCTGCAAGAAAAATTCTGCAGGCCCTGGGATTCATGGCATCCTGCATACTATTAATTCCATATGCCAGACTGCATATGAGGAAATTACAATGGTACCTAAAAAGTGTTTGGACTCAACACTCTCACAGTTTAGAAGCAGTAATACCAATAAGTCCATGCCTACAACAGGAGTTTCAATGGTGGCCACAGGCATGTCATCTCAACAGGGGTCAGCCTTTCACTCTACCCACAGCCAGGCAGACTCTAACAGATGCTTCGGATTACGCCTGGGGAGCACACATGGCAGGAAAATGTATTCAGGGCAAGTGGACCACAGACCAAATGCATCTTCACATCAATCAAAAAGAGATGTTGGCTGTTCAAAATGCCCTAACAGCTTTCAAGGACGTTCTGCATCCAGGACAATTATTATTAAAGACAGACAACACCACAGTAATGTGGTACATAAGCAAGGGGGCACTCATTCTTATTCCCTATGCAGGCAAGCCATGACCTTGTGGAACACAGCTCTAACTTATCAAGTTCATCTACAAGCACAATTCCTGCCAGGAAAGAAAAATATTCTGGCAGACGATCTAAGCAGAAATATCTTGGACCCTCACGAATGGAAATTGAATCCACAAATCTTCAGCATGGTAACGCAAAAATGGGGATGCCCAGACCTAGATCTTTTTGCCTCCCCACTTAATTGCCAACTACAAGGACTTACCACACACAAGCATGGAAAGTGGATGCTCTTTCATTCAGCTGGAAAAGCCTAAAAGTTTATGCCTTCCCACCACTGCCTCTCCTTTCAAAGGTACTCCTAAAAGCCAGACAAGAAAAAACACAGATGATCCTGATTGCTCCAGACTGGCCATGCCAGCACTGGTACCCAATCTTCAAGAACTTAGCTCAAGTCCCACCATGGATTTTGCCTCAAATTTCACACCTTCTGACTCAACAGAACAATCAGATCCTGCATGGTCAGCTCAAAACCCTAAACCTGGCTGCATGGCAGATTCGTTTCGGGCAACACCTCATCCCTTGCTAAAGCAGTACCTCAGAGGGACTAAAAACATAAGACCGCCCTGGAGAGCACCAACACCAAATTGGGACCGCAATTTTGTTTTGGAAAAACTGACCCTGCCACTTTTTGAGTCAGCCAATACAGCCGATCTAAAATTTTTATCATGGAAAACAGCTCTGCTCCTGGCAGTAACTTCAGCACGAAGAGTCTTAGAGCTACAGGCATTAATGGCAGTGGAACCTTTTATAATTTTTCATCAGGACAGGGTTTCTTTAAGGACAAACCCTACCTTTATGCCAAAGGTGGTATCTAGTATGGCTCTTGACCAAACCATCCATTTGCCAACTTTTTATCCAAACCCCCAGAATAAAGGGGAGGAACTTCTGCACTCTTGGGACATACACAGGCAGCTATGCTTCTTCTTGGACAAAACAAAAGCTTTCAGGAAAACTGAACAACTGTTTGCACCATATGCTGCAGGATCACAGGGCAAGGCTATCTCAAAGCAGACTATCTCCAAATGGATAGGACACTGTATTCATTACTGCTACACACAGCATGGAAAATCAGTCCCTAATAATATTAGCTCACATTCTACCAGAGCAACAGCCACTTCAACAGCCTTTCTCAGAGGAGTACCAACCAAGGAAATTTGGAGGATGCAACTTGGAGTTCAGTGCACACCTTTACCAAGCATTACCACTTGCCTCTTTACTCTAAATCCAGAGCAGGATTTGCCACTGCAGTTCTGCAGGGCCTCATAGCCAATCTTAACTCTTTATAGACCAGCCACCCAACCTTAGCTTTTGGATTCTACCCAAGTGTAATGACTGCAGCAGTGTAACACGATGAACATAGTACAGTTTTGTACCTACCATAAATGTAGATGTTCGAGTGTTCACACTGCTGCAGTCCAGGTTACCCTCCCTCCATCCCCTCTGTCCTAGCTGGACTTATCTATACCTTTCTATCCTATACAACCTTTGTTGGTGTATTTGCTTGTAACTGAAGGTATTGTTTTTATTTTATATATGTTTTATTAGCAATATGTATTGCCTACCTACTTGGGGCCACCTGACATCTGGGGCAAGAAAAACTGAAGAATATGGTGTCGGATGCATTTTATATACCCCTGGCGCACTGACGTCAGGGAAGAAGCGACAGCAACTGACGCCGGACCAAGACTTTGGAACTCTGGCTGACTGCAGGGCCGCCTGACAGCAGGATAACCCAAGTGTAATGACTGCAGCAGTGTGAACACTCTCATCTACATTTATGGTAGGTACAAAACTGTACTTTTTTGTCATGGTTAATGGCTTTCCTGATTGCCATCACATGAACCAAAAGGGTTTTGGAACTTCAGGCGTTATCCGTCAAAACCGCCTTATATGATTTTTCATAAAGACAGGGTGTCTGTGCGCACTAATTCCTCTTCCTTCCCAAAGTGGCCTTGGAATCGAACATTAATCAGGTAACTAATCTCCCTGTTTTCTTTCTGAATTTTCAGAATAAGGGAAGAGTACAAATTGCACTTGTTGGACGTTTATAATTAGTTACGCTTTTACTTGCATAGGACTAAATCCTTTCGTATGTCTGACAACTCTGTTTCCTATTCTATGCCTTTTTTAGGAAAACCTGCAACAAAGTTCACCATTGCTCGTTGGATTTCTCAGTGTATTATCCTGGTGTATTCAGCTAGTGGGTTACCCTGTCAGAACATGTTATGGTGCATTTGACTAGGTCTATGGCTACTTCAGCTGCCTTCTGGTCCAGAGTTTCATTGGATGATATTTGCTCTGCGGCTACTTGGGCATCTTTGCATACTTTAATTTTGCACTAAAAGTTGGACATTCTATCCAGGAACAGGGCATCCTTTGGCTCCACCGTGCTCCAGAATATCCTTCCATGAGGGCCTCCCAGGTGTTGGTAGCCGAGGACTCGTCCCACAGGTTGAAGAACAAATGAAGGCAACAACAACTTCAGATAAAGAAGTTATGTACTCACCATAACGTTCCATCATAGTTGTTGCTCTTCATTTGTCTTCAACCATCCCACCCTCCTTCCCCCTGCCTTAAGTGGGTTGTGTGGTGGTTTGGTTAGAAGAGATATAGTCACCATGCTATCATACCTTTGTTATCCTCGTCATGTTTCTAGAGACCTAGGTCATTGGTCAGGTTGGGATCCTATGGATAGCAGCAAACTCGATCTGAAGGGAGGAGGGAGACAGGGGCATTATGGGTAGGGGAGGAGCTTGGATCAGATGCTGAAAATGTGGCTGAGTCGGATCCGTCCTGGATCCGAGTACCCACAAGTTGAAGACCAATGAAGAGCAACAACTCAGATGGAATGTTACGGTGAGTACATAACTTATTTTATCTAAAAAGGACCGAGGAGTTTCTAAAGTCAGACCAACTCTTTGTGGCCTTCTCTCAAAACAGAAAGTTTCCAAAGTGACTGTTTCCAGGTGGATTGCTAGTTGTATTTCCTCCATTTATGCTAGTAGGCATTTGGAATTATCCAGACCACTTAAGGCCCACTCTACTAGGTCTATTGCTACATCTTTCCCTTGGTGAGATTTGTGCTTCTGCAACTTGGTCTAATCCACATACTTTCATTTTGCACTACAAATTGGACCTAGTGCCTAGGAACCGGTTTTCCTTTGATCCCTCAATGCTCTGGCATATTCTTCCTTGAAGCCACCCAGAATACATACTGGCTGGGGACTCTGACCCATCTATGATGAATAATGACACGGACAGCATCAGTCAGAGTTATGTACTTACTATAACTTGACATCTATACTATGCAGTGTCATCATTCATCACATCCCCACCCTCCTTTCCCCTTCCTTCTGGGGGTTCTGGCGAAATAGCTTGTATTTGGTGGGAAATTTTTGGTCTCTGTGTTTCATCTAATTTAGCAAACTCAATCTCAGGGTTAGAAGGCAGCAACGAATTATGGGAAGGGGAGGAGCCTGAGCTCTGGATCTGTCTGAGAAGTTGCTGGCTCGGATCTGAGGTCTGATCCAAGACCCTTTTGTGGTGATTAATGACACTGGATAGAACGGATGCCTAGTTATAAGTACATAACTCTTTTCCACCCTTTCCATTAATATGCAGGGTACTTCTGAAGATTCCAAAGGAATTCCCGAGATCATTGTGGTGCCTCCCTTCTGGCCCAGGCAACCATGGTTCTTCCTTCTTTTGGAAATGGCCAGGAATCAGTTATCACAAACTTTCTCACAGACTGAATGTACACACACAAGAACAGGGGTGATTGATATACCACAACTTCAATCAACTTCAATTAACTACCTGTATGATAGGGTCTTAATTCTTCTTAGGCACCTGTTGAATCAGGCTTGCAGGAGCTAATAATGGAGGCAGGAAAGCCTGACACTGGAAAATCATGCATTAACAAATGGAAAAGGTTTTCTAGTTGATGCCCGTAACATAACCAGCACCCATTTAGGGCTAGTTCTCAAGTTCTGCAGCATTTGTGTGAGTTACTATCCTATTATCTTTCTTATTCCTCTATCAAAGTTCATTTATCAGCAATTTCAGCATGTCTGCCCATGGATCCTCCTCTTCCGATGCAGTCTCATGTCAAAATGCTCTTGAAAGAAATTTTGCATAAGAGGCCTTCAAGAAAACCAGTGGCCCCACCTTGGGATTTTAATTTTGTTATAGAAGCTAACACTTGCTTCATTTGAACCAGCTAATCTGGCTGACTTGACATTCTTAACAAGGAAAACAGTTTTAGCAATTGCACTGACCCCCTGTAAGAAAGGTATGCGAGTGAAAGGGGTGACTCGCCATAAGAGCTATCTCATTTTCCTTAGGGTCAGAGTTTCTTTGAGAAATAATTATTTTATTTTTTACCATCTTTATTGAATTAACACTTGAGATGTAGACAAACATACATTTATATAAAACAACACAAACCATGTTATATTCTGTTACAAATTTTATATATCGTATATATTTTTGTATGCAGTTATCAGTCCAACATTACATAAATTGATCATTTCCTGCCTTCACTTAAACCTCTCTCCTCCTCCAAAATATAGTTCTGCATGTATTGTTCCCATACTTTTCATTTTTTTCTATGTAATTTGCTCCTACCTGTTTCTAAAGATCCCACTCCTTATCTCTGTTACAATGTTCAAAGTCTGTTTAGACTTTGATTTCCATTGTCTAGTAATTGCTTTTTCTGCAGCCACCAGAATTAAACCTAACAAGGCCTTACCGTGTCTAGACAATTCAGATCCTGTATCCTAGCTCAAAAAAAAAATTCTTGGTTACATCAATTCCTCGCCCAGTATTTCTGACAGAGTACTGTGTTGGGACTCTGTAGGGATTTTTTTAAAGTCCACCAGCTCATTACACTTCCAGATCGTATGTTCATAGTTAACTCTTTAGTTCCTATCAAACCTCCAACATTTCTCATCTACCTGAGGAAGAATTATTTGAAGTCTGCTTGTGGTATAAAACTATATATACAAACACTTCCAAGCAAAAACTCTAAATCTTCTATATTTTGTTGTATATTTGGAAGCCACACATATGTTCTCCAGTTTGTTTCCTTGTGAATTGCCTGTTCAACCTCTCCTCCAAATTTCTTCTAATCTCCTCTGATCGATTTATGTTGCTATTGTGCATTGTTTTATATGACCTACTAATTATCCCTTTTTTAACAGCAGCTTCTGTTCTGAATTCAACTAAAAACTGTACCAAAGCAGGTCTTTCACTTGGGGTTCCCCTATCCCTTTCTCTTTGCCTATATTCTGATATAAATCCCGGATAACGAAGGCAGTGTCTAACCTACAATCCAAATGTACTGTTGGCCTCTTCCCATTCTGTTACCTTTCCTTCTTTAATTATTTGCTCCCAGTTCTTTGGTTTCTTTGGCAGTTTTTTCCATTATATTCCAGCCCCTCTTACCTATCCTGTGTACCTGTAATTGCAGTCATCCCGATCGGCAAAAATCTCCTTTCTCCATATTCATGTTGGTTTAGTTCCTAGAATAATTTCTGTGACTTTATAAATGTATTCTGTATGGCTGTTATTCTCTGCATCCTGAATTGAATTTTCTCCTTATTTCTTGAATTCCCCAACCCTGCTTTATCATCATCAATTTCCATTTTGAATTTTAGCTTTCTGGTTTTGGTAGATCCTTGAATGTGTAGCTGTAAAATATTCCTTCAAATTGGGTAATCCTAAACTATCTTGTTGTATTGGAAGGATAAGCTTAACCCACTTGACACTTTCCCTCTTCCCTTCCCAGATAAAACCTTCAACTCTATTAATTACTGGCCAAAACTTTTCGTCCGGTTGATAAAAATATGCCTGACCTGTATATAAAACTAAAGAGACTAAAAGCATTTTCATTGTTTATGGATAGCAAGATGCAAACAATATATTGCAGCTCATCAGTTTTTGTGTTATCTTTTGTTTAGTGTCTTCCCACATATCCTTAGCTGCCATAACAGAATCCTTTTTAACCCATACTGCTAAATACTTCATTTTATCATGTCCCTATAAATATAGATATTGCTGAACCAGTTAATGCTTGAGCACATAGTTTACAGTTATTGCCTTTTTTGTCTTCATTTATTTTGTATACTAAAAAGACTTAACTGTCTCAATGTCTCACGGTGCTGAGATGTCCTTTTCTGGTTTTATCAGGTACAAAATAATTTTGTCTGCATATAAAGCTAGCTTTTCTTGATCATCTTACTAATTACATCCTTGAATTTGCATCTGATATTGTCAATTTTCATTCATTCTTCAACAGTTGGATTTGGATCTGACTCTGGCTGTGATTTTAGCTCGTGGCCACTAAAAAGTTCTTGAGTTCCTCCTTCACCCATAATGCACCACATCCTAACATACCTCTGATCTTGTTTTCCTCATTTACGTTTGGACATGGTTGCTTTGAGCTCTCGAGTGTTTTCATTAAAGAGATAAGTTTATTTTTTCCTTTTCATAGGATCATAGGAAGTTACTAGGCTAATGGTCCTAGGGCCCTTACGAGCCTAGCCATGTTCTACCCTTATTTCCACGATTATCACCTATTGCCCCTGTCCAAGAGGGACACAGGTGAAACCCCTGAGGTGAATTTACTGTTACTTATCCTGTTATCCAGATTGCGTTTGAAGAGGGCCAGTGAGGTGCTTTGTTTGACATGAAGTGAGAGTCTGTTCCTAAGATGTGGTAACCTCTGTGAGACACATCTGTCCCTCTAGCAGGTTCTGTTAATGTCACATACCAGGTTAAGGTCTTTAGAGGGAGTTACTTGTGTAACCTTTGACTTAGAGATGCAACATTTTCTGTAAAGCAGGGTCAGCAATTACCTTGTATGCAAGGCAGAGATTGCCTCTGAGTAGTCTGTATAAAACGGAGTAAAGTGACAGAGATTTCAGATGATCCATATAGGGCAGATGCTGAAGACTACAATTTTCCTTATGAGGAACCTTTGTGGTCTCTCCAATTGATGTCGGTGCTTGGAAAGGTACATAAGAGAGGCGTTGTACTTATTTATTGGCCTGATGAGGGAAGAGTACAGGGCAGTTATAACTTCTCTTTTTCTGGAGGCAGTGCCCTTACGAGATGAGCAATATAGAATGCCCTTCTTAACACTGTGGAGACGTAGTGGTCAAAGGTAAGGCTGCTGCAAACCTGTGTGCCCAGGTTTCTCACCACTGAGTGCGTTCTTAAGGTGTTGCTATTGATGTGGTAGTTAGTAGGAATATCACCCGTACCGAAAGGGATAAGACTGTATTTTTTTGCATTGAGTTTAAGGCCATGACTTTGGCAGCAGTCATTTGTTTGTATAAGACCCCCTTGTAGGATGTTGACATCATTTGGAGATTGTGACCTCTCTCAATTTGCAGTCATCAACAAACTTTGTCAGCTACAGACCTTCAGTTTTTGCTTGTACTTTGGAGAAATAAATTCCAAACAGTACAGGTCCCAAGACAGTTCCCTGTGGAACACCACTGGTTACAGGTCTGCTTTTGGAGGTGGATACCCTATTTTGACTATATGTTCCATCGGTGAGCTAGTTAGCGACCCATCTAATGATGTAAGTGTTGATATATCTAGCTGGGTGAGTTTGTCAATGATGCCGGAGTGGGAGGATAGTGTCAAATGCCTTGGCTAAGTCTAGGTAGGCTGTATGCACAGATATCCTCTTGTCCAGGGCCTTGGTGACTGTCTTAAAGAAGTCAACCGAGTTTAACGGGCACAATCTCCCTTTGACAAGTCCAAACTGAGTAGGGTCAAGTGTTTGTTTGGAGATTACCTATATGTTTGTTGATAAGGTCCATGATAATTTGCTCCATGGTCTCTAGTTCCTGGGGTCAGTGGAAGCACCACTTTTGCGCAAGGGAATAATGGTGGCCATTTTCAGTTCAGCTGGGATGAAGCTGGTGCCTAGGCTATGATTAAAAAGAGTATCCAGTGGAGTTACTAATTCTTGTTGGAGCCATTGTAGGATGCAGCCTGGCATGTTATCAGGTCCCATATATGCTGTGTTCCTGGCATTAGAGAGGGTGTTAACCTGCTCTCTAGAGATGCAAGGTATGGGGACAGGTGGTAGGGATGCCATGGAGTATGTGTAGCAGGGCAGGGAGTTAAGTTTTCACAGAACTTGTTGGCCAACAGGTTAGCCATGTCCACAGGCTCAGTATATGTGGTATCATTAACTACCAGTTTGGCACACATCTGGGCCTTTCCTTTTAGATTATGGATCTAACTAAAGAATACCTTTATGGTTGTTTTTAGTTTGAGGATGCTAATGTGGATTCATGGATTGTTTTGAAGGACTAGTCTTATTCGCTTGCTTAAGCCGAAGAGGGAGTGTTTCCAGATGTTCTTTGTGTTTCACTGTTGCAGTCATCACATTTGGGTTATCTGCGTGCATGAAACCCTCAGCCGGCCTGAATACCAGAGTCTTTGGATTTGTGCGTCGGATGCTGTCGCTTATTCCATGATGTCAGGTCGTCAAGGGTATAAAACATGCAGCCGATGCAATTACATCAGTCTTTCTTGCTGTGCGGAGCCCGAAGCAGAAGCAGTTCGCAAGTGCCGGTCGGCCGACTCCTGAAATTTTCGTTTTTGAGTTTCAGAAGTGAAGTCTTCAAAAAGATAAGTACCCCATTGGGGATCCTTTTTTCTTGCTCTAACCGATGTCAGAGACAAATTAACAATTGTCTTGCCTGTGGAAAGCAAATACCTCATAGAGATTTTCATTCTTACTGCATCACCTGTTTAGGCCCTGATCACAACGTCCCTCGCTGTCGGTTTTGTGCCTTGTTCAATGCCCGAACTATTCGTTGTCAGGCTATTTTTGCTAAATACTTTCGTTCTCAATCTCAGTACTCCAAAATGGCTTTGTTAAGCCATCCGACTACTGATCTCCCGAAAAAACATAAGGATAAGGACAGAGACAGACCACATAGGTCCAAAACTGCCGACGACGCTTACGATAAGCTAGTCGCCAGTCTGCTGGTACTCAGTGAGGTGCTTTTGCAGCCCCTGATACCCGCTACTACAGATTTGCAAGCCTCTACTGAGACCCATTAGGAGTCTGGTATGCCGCGAGATGCTTCTTCGACTATGGAACCTGCGGATGTCTCTACCTTGGATGGGTTCGGAACTGCTGTGCAGGCACCGGCTTCTGAAGGTGTATTCAGGCCTACCAATTTTCATATCAAACTGACGACTTTGTTTCAAGCTAAAAATACCAAATTCCTCAGGCCTAAAGCTCGCACTAAGCCTAGACAACCGACGACCAAGTGCATTCTCAGGCCCATATGCCTCAATAACAAATTATTAGAATGGCTGAAGACCTTATTACCTTAATTAGGGGAAGCCAGCCTTCCCCCTCTAAGAGATCTAGAACTGATTTTCTTTCTGATTCTTCTGATCAGGAATCTGATATCTCTGTTCCTTCTGACTACTAGGATTTACCCTGGTCTACTTATGAGGTTTCTGATGCAGCGGATTCCATTCCGTCTACTTCCCCTCCAGAACATTTTTCTTTTTGTGAAACCTTGCACACTCTTAGGGAGCATTTCCACTGGGAAAGCCAGGACTATTCTCAATCCAGAAAAAGACTTGGAGAATTTTTAAACCTGCTTCAACACAGGCCTCTAGCTATCCCTCCTGTTCTGGAGATTGTAGATGATGTTTTCTTGGAACCCAGCTTTGCCCCAGACACCTCCGGCTCCCAAGAAACCTGACTGGTACTACAGAGTTCCTAACTCTCACAAATTCCTTTTCAAGAATCCTACTGCAGATCCAGAGACCATTTCCCAAGGACCAAAATGCATTAAGGCTACTACTGCCAAAAATCCTACCTCTTCTGATAGGGATTCTAGAGCTTTAGACAGATGGGGTAAGAAGGTATATACTTCTGCCACTTTGGCCATTAGGGCTTTAAATTGCCAGTTTCATATGTTAAAGTATCAGCAGCATATTATGGGCTTAACCAGAAAATGATGATGATTCCTGACTGTGTTGAGCACAAAGATTTACAAGAGTTAATGTATTCTGCTGACCAAGTAGGTAACATACTTTGCAATGTGGTTTTGATGCTTTAGAAGCATCTTGCAGTGCTGCTATCACTGGGTCTGTACTTAGAAGGCATTGCTTAGCTTAAGGAACAAAACTTGCCAGATCATGTTAAAGCTAAATTACTGGATGCACCCTTACATCAAGAGTGCCTTTTTGGCAACAAAGCAGAAGTCCTCAAAAGGATGGAGGAAAAGCTAAATCTATGCAAACTGTTAAAGATTTCTTACAAGTACAGCCACCTAGATTCAGTAGGCATTGGCCTTCAAAGAACTGGTCATTTCTAGTCCCTTCCAGGCCTTCTCAGTCCAAACCCAGGAGCAGCAGACCACCAAGACTTTAGTCTCAGGCTATGCACAGATCTAAGCTGTGGGAGGCCCCACTTCCAAAGCAGGGAGTAGTAAGCCTCCCCCTTTGGAAAAATGGCACAATGACTTATCCTTACCAAGCATTGCTCAACTACTTGCTCCCTTAGGAGGAAAGCTCACCCTGCATGCAAAAAAACTGGGCACTCATTACCCAAAACAAATGGGTTTTAAACATAGTTTCCATAGGATACAGATTCCACTTCTACTCACTCCCAACCCCAAGTGGATGGCCAGACCTTCCCCCAAACCAGTGGGCGGAGGCCAAAAAATAAGTGCTCTCTCTCTCTCTCTCCTCCGTATCGGGCCTATTCAACCTGTTCCAGCAGAACAAAGAGGACAAGTTTTTTATTCAGACTGTTCCTGGTTCACAGAAAAGAAAACTCCTGGCATCCTATCCTGGACCTTTTTATTCGCAACACCTTTCTGGTGGTTCCAAAATTTAAAATGATAACTTCAGCAGCTTCTTCCTATGCTAGCCAAGGATGCCTGGCTGGCAATTCTAGACTTAAAAGAAGTTTACCTGCACATCCCAATAAGGGAATCCTGCAGAAAATGCCTACGCTTCAGGGCAGGCTCCATGCACTATCAGTTCTTTGCTCTGCCCTTTGGCTTATCTACTGCGCCCAGGGTATGTAAAAAGTGCCTAGCTCCTGCCATTGCATTTTGCAGGCAGGGAAATATTCAGATTTACCCATATTTGGACGATTGCCTGATTCAGGCAGAGAGTCAGGACTTGCTATTGCAGCACCTGGCATTTGTAAAGAGACTTCTAACTTCACTGGGGTACACCATCAACGAGAAAAAATCACACCTATTACCCTGCCAAAAGATTGTATTCCTGGGAGCAAGCTTGAAAGCAACTTCCCAGATGGCATTGCTCACTCCAGAGAAACAAGTTCATTTGATACCCTACTTCAGACTATTAGCCACAAAAACCCGGCTATCTGCAAGGAAAATCCTGCAAGCCCTGGGGTTCATGGCCTCTTGCATTCTCTTAATTCCATATGCAAGACTGCATATGAGGAAACTTCAGTGGTACCTAAAAAGTCTATGGTGTCAACATTCGCTGGACCTGGAAACAATGATTCCTTTTATCTCTTGTCTAAGGGCAGAGTTCCTTTGGTGGGCAGAGGCGTGCTACCACAACAAGTGACTCCCTTTCACTCTACCTCTTGCCGCCTAAACCCTAACAGACGCATCAGACTGTGCACGGAGGGGCTCACATGGCAGGGCAGTGCATTCAGGGCAAATGGAACCCAAAACAGATGCACCTGCATATCAATCAAAAAGAAATGTTAGCTGCACAGAATAGTCTGACAGTCTTCAGAGACCTTATTCTTCCAGGACAACTATTGGTAAAGACAGACAACACCACAGTTATGTGGTACATAAACAAGCAGGGGGAAACCCATTCCTACAATCTCTGCAGACTAGCCATGGCTTTGTGGAACACAGCCTTGAGCTACCAAGTGAACCTACAAGCTCAATTCCTACCAAGCAAACTAAATTCAATGGCAGACTACTTATCTCATGGACCCACACAAATGGAAACTGGAACCCAAAATATTCAAGCTCTTGAGGAACAAATGGGGGACTCCAGAGGTAGTTGTTTGCCTCCCCTCAGAACTACTAATTGAACAAATTCTGCACCAGAACTCTCCACAGTCAAGCTTGGAAAGTGGATTCACTGTCCTTTACCTGGGAAAGCCTCTCAGTTTATGCCTTCCCCCCTCTGCCTCTCCTTTCGAATGTTCTACTAAAGATCAAACAGGACAAGCCAAGGACAATACTGATTGCACCAGACTGGCCATGCCAGCACTGGTACCCCCTTTTGCACAGTCTGACAGTGATACAACCTTGGCACCTGCCTCAGACCCATTCCCTGCTGTCCCAGCAGGCGGGCCAGATTCTGCACCCTCAGCTTCAAACCCTGAACCTTGCTGCCTGGCTAATTCCCTGACCTCACCTCCAGCAACCCTCAATAAGCAGGTGCTGGATGTCCAGATGTCATTCTTGAGGCAAGGAGACCTAATACTAGAAAATCCTATTCAGAAAAGTGGAAAATATACTGTTCCTGGAGCCAGGCTCAGGGGATGGGCACAATGGTGCCCAGCTTACCTCATATTCTAGATTATTTACAGAAATGCTCCACAAGGGCCTATCTTTCTCTTCAATTAAGATTCATGCCTCTACCATATCGGCACATTATAATACTGACCCACCCCTCTTCTCTCATCCTCTGCTAAAATAATTCCTTAGAGGGGCCAAAAATTTAAGACCCCCCCCCACCCCGAAGGGCTCCCACTCCAGCCTGGGACCTTAACTTTGTATTGGAAAAACTCACTCTTTTCCCCTTTGAACCAGCTGCTACAGCAGAGCTGAAATTCCTTTCTTGGAAAACAGCTTTACTTCTAGCCATCACTTCACCAAGAAGCGTGTCTGAACTGCAGGCCCTCACGGCAGTGGGAACCCTTCATTGTCTTCCATGCGGACAGGGTTTCCTTCAGGACTAATCTATCCTTCATGCCCAAGGTGGTGTCTAGTGTGGCTCTAAACCAGTCCATTCATTTGCCTACTTTTTCCCTAATCCTCAGAATAAAGGGGAAAGGATACTGCATTCTCTGGACGTACACAGACAGCTTAGATTCTGTTTGGACAGGACTAAGCCTCTTGGAAAATCTGACCAGCTGCTAGTTAGCTTTGCTGCAGGGGCAGAGGGGAAAGCCATTTCAAAGCAAATCATTTCCAAATGGATAGTACATTACATCCATTTCTGCTACAAACGTCATGGAAAACCTACCCTACAGGGGATAACACATTCCACCAGGGCTGTATCTACCTCTACTGCATTTCTCAGAGGAGTCCCTACCAGGGACATCCTGGAAGCTGCAACCTGGAGCTCTGTACATACTTTCACCAAGCATTGCCACCTGCCTGTCTTTTCTAAATCCAGAGCTGAATTTGCCATAGCAGTTTTACAGGGCCTTATTGCTAGCCCTAAAGCTCTTTAACTACCTCCACCCTTCCTTAGCTTTAGGAATCAACCCAAATGTGATGACTGCAACAGTGAAACATGAAGAACATAGTACAGTTGTGTACACTTACCATAAATATATATGTTCGAGTGTATTCACTGTTGCAGTCCTGGTTACCCTCCCTCTAGCCCCCTGACTTCTCTTGACTTTTACCTTTCCTCCTTATTTGGCATATATTATATCATGTGTATTTGCTTTTTGCTGGGGGTGTTCCATAACATATTATTGCTTCCTGTTGTGGGGGCACCTGACATCTGGGGCAAGAAAAACTGTTGTAATGGTGTCGGCTGCATGTTTTATACCCCTGATGACCTGACCTCATGGAAGAAGCGACAGCAATCCGATGCACAAATCCGAAGACTCTGGTATTCAGGCCAGCTGAGGGTTACCTCCAGGCAGATAACCCAAATGTGATGACTGCAACAGTGAATACACTCTAACATCTACATTTATGTTAAGTGTACATAATTGTACTTCGCTCACTCCCTTGTACTCTTAGACAGCAATTTCTTCCTCTTATTGTAAAGCATGTTGATGCCAGTTGTCCACCAGGCAGATTTGCTCTTCCTTGAGCCGCTTGTTTTGGTCCTATCGGGTACGGCTGAGTCAATACCGTTATACAGGTGTTTGTATAAAGCACTGGTGTAGAACTCTGCATAGCTGCCAGTTTCATCCGGGGGGGGGGTGCGGTGAAGCTATTTATACCATCTCTTAAGAGGTTATAATCTGCTTTGGAGAAATTCTTTAGTTCAGTTGCCTCTGGGGGGGTCAGGTGTGATGACTACTTCTGAGACAGATTTGTGGTCAGATCTCACCAGGGAAAACCTCAGTGGGGGTGCTACAGTGGTCCCCCATATTGGTAAGCACCAGATCCAGGATGTTGACACCTCTTGTGGGGGTGTGAACCAGCTGATCCAGGGCATTGGCAAATGAGTTTGAGAACGAGTAATTTATCCAGTCAATGGATGGGTAGTTAGTCACCCAAAACTATGGTGTTTGGATGTGTCTTGATAAACCAAAGTAGATCCAAATAGGCAGACCGGGTGTCCTGATTCATGGAGGGGGTCCTGTAGCTGGCAATGACTTGAATAGGTGTCCTAACAGTTAATTGGGCCTGAAGTATCTCCAGGGAATTATGCTGTTTGACCAATCTGTAGGTGTATTTATCTTTAATGAATATTAGTACACTGCCTCCTTTAGTTTTCATGCCTTTAGTCTGTGGTCTGAACATGTGGGAGGAGGTGTAATCCAGTATAGCTGGGATGCTCTCCACAACCTTGAACCAGGTCTCCATGACTGCACAAATGTCTGCATCTTCCATGGTGAGGACTGCTTCCAGTGAGTGCAGTTTTGTGTTAAGACTCCTAGTGTTTAGCAGCATAACCTTGAGGTTGTTTTTAGATGGAGTTTTTACGTCGAGAATTTTGTCCTTGAGATACTGCCTAAAAAAGGCATTATGGACTGGCAAGAGTCTTAGCCATTAGCCGAAATCTCAGGGGTGACAAATGAAGACCATCTCTGGCAAAGCATCGAGGTCTGTTGATCATATCATCCCAGGCTGACAGATACTGGATCCCTTTAGAATGACACCAGAATCTAAGCCAATTATTGGAGTAAGTCATTTCGTGTTTATATTGAGGCATCATCCTAGGTGAAGGTAAAATGCTGCTTAAGGCTAGGGACATACCTGCCTGAGACGCACAGTCCCAGAGCTCGGTCATGTCTTTCTTCATGTAGTCCAGAGAGGTACATATCAAGTCGTTCACACAAACATTGACTATGATGGATTCATAACAGTACCTGTTGTTGAGAGACTTGAGTGCATGTGTGATATGGCGTATCCTGGCACCTGACAGACAGCTGACCATGACCTTTTCCTTATCCAGCTTGGTGAGAAGGACATCTGTGTGTTACGATGTAATCACATGTGACTGATTTCTTTGGTTTTGTGATTTGTCTTGAGGGTTTGATAGGCGAGACACTGGTACGTGAGCTGGGAGGTCTCTAGTGTTTATGTACGTTTCTGTTGAGGACCTCCGCATATGTAGGTATGTGTGATGTGGGTTTGGATGGAGTAGGAGGTGAAGGTGTGCATGCTAACAAACCCACTCATTGTCATATGTACTAACTGCTATGTGAGAAAGCATGGATTCAATCTTCTTAATTTTGCATCTTTCACATGTTGAGTTTGTGTGGACTAGGAGTAGTGGGTTGTCGGTGAACATAAGGCAGTTGCCACACTGCCTCTGGATGCCCATGTTAACCAAGCTGGCTGGAGAAACTGTGGAAAATTGTCCATCCATAGTGTTAGGTAAATTTATATGGTCAGGAAAAGAGGCCGCACTTGGGAATGGCTAGTGGGTGAGAGGTATGTTGGTACCTCTGAGGCTAGACTTAGTGTTCTACCTGGTAGTAGAGCAGGGCCATGAAAATCCTCTGGAGGACCACAAGCTAAGTGCTAATGGAAAATTTAACAAGCAAAACGTTTGTGTATAAACCATCAGAGGTAACCACCACTATGCAGCAGTGCACGATGCGCACTACTTAAATCAAACTAGCCAATAAAGATGCTGTCTCTGAGCTATAGCCCAATTACCCTTGATAGGATGGGTCCCAGACAGCGGTCTCCTCCCACAAGGATGCAGAAGGGCCTTCCCCAATGAAGGCTTGAATTTGATGCTCAGAAGATGTTCATCGTGTTACACTGCTGCAGTCATCACACTTGGGTTATCCTGCCATCAGGCGGTCCCGCAGTCAGCCTGAGTTCCAAAGTCTTGGTCCTGCGTCGGTTGCTGTCGCTTCTTCCCTGATGTCAGTGTGCCAGGGGTATATAAGATGCAGCCGACGCCATTTTCTCCAGTCTTTCTTGCCGCTTGGTGCCCGATGCAAAAGCAATTCGCAAGTGCCGTTCGGCCGACTCCTGAGATTTTCATTCCGAATCCAGAACCGAAGTCTTCTACAAAGCTAAGTGCCCCGTTGGGGAAACGTTTTCTTGCCTCAGACCGATGTCAGTAAAAGTTAATAATTGTATTTCTTGTGGGAAGCAAATACCTCATAAGGATTTCCATTCCTATTGTATCCCATGCCTAGGCCCAGACCACGACGTCACTGGTTGTCGGTTTTGTGTTAGGTTTAACAAGCACACTACTAAACGTCGGTTTGATTTTGCTCGACATTATTTTGGCAGAAAATTCAATTACACCATGTTGACAGTACAGTACAGCAGCGTCTTCCCATGTTAAGGAGGCATACCTGCATGTCCCTATCAGACAAAATTGCAGAAGATACCTCAGATTCGTAGCAGGTTCAGTGCACTTCCAATTCCCTGCACTGCCCTTTGGCTTATCTACTGCGCCCAGGGTCTTCACAAAATGCCTGACACCAGTAATTGCAGTTTGCAGACAAAAAGGAATTCAAATTTACCCATATTTGGACGACTGCCTTATTCAAGCAGAGAGCAAAGACATTCTTCTAAAGCATCTGGTATTTGTAAAAAGACTGCTAATTTGCCTAGGGTACACAGTAAACAAAAAGAAATCAAAACTAGTGCCCTCACAAGAGATAATATTTATGGGTGCCAGCTTAAATACAGCGGCCCAGATGGCTTATCTGACACCAGACAAGCAAGGACAACTGACTCAATATTTCCAATTGATGGCAACAAAAACTCAACTCCCTGCAAGAAAAATTCTGCAGGCCTTGGGTTACATGGCATCTTGCATACTACTAATTCCATATGCAAAACTGCATATGAGGAAACTACAATGATACCTAAAGAGTGTCTGGTCTCAACACTGTCACAGTTTGGAAACAGTAATATCACTTATTCCTTGCCTTCAACAGGAGTTTTGATGGTGGGCTCAAGCCTGTCACCTCAACAAGGGACAGCCTTTCACTCAACCCACAGCCAGGCAAACACTGACAACAGATGCTTCGGATTACGCCTGGGGAGCACACATGGCAGGAAAATGTATTCAGGGCAAGTGGCCCGCAGAACAAAGGCATCTTCACATCAATCAAAAAGAGATGCTAGCTGTACAAAATGCCCTTATAGCTTTCAAGGACCTTCTGCATCCAGGACAACTACTTCTAAAGACAGACAGCACCACAGTTATGTGGTACATAAACAAACAAGGGGGCACTCATTCATATCCCATATGCAGACAAGCCATGACCTTGTGGAACACAGCTGTAACCTATCAAGTTCATCTGCAAGCACAATTCCTGCCAGGAGAGAAAAACACACTGGCATAGGACTTAAGCAGAAACATCATGGATCTGCACGAGTGGAAATTACATCCACAAATGTTCAGGATGATAACACAGAAATGGTGGAGCCCAGACCTAGATCTGTTCGCATCCCCAATGAATTGCCAGCTACAGAAGTTCTGCACAAGGACTTACCACCCACAAGCATGGAAAGTGGATGCCCTCTCATTCAGCTGGAAAAACCTACAATTATACACTTTCCCACCAGTGCCTCTCCTTACAAAGGTACTCATAAAAGCCAGACAAGAAAGGCCAAAGATGATCCTGATTGCCCCAGACTGGCCACGCCAGCACTGGTACCCAATCTTAAAGAACTTAGCACAAGGACCACCATGGATTTTGCCTCAAATCTCACAACTTCTGACTCAGCAAAACAATCAGATACTTCATGGCCAGCTCAAGACTTTAAACCTGGCTGCATGAAAGATTCCTTAGTCAAGCAAACAATCCCTCTCTCCAAAGCTGTTATGGATGTCATTCTGGAGGCCAGAAGGCCTAGTACCAGGAAAGCCTATTTGGATAAATGGAAGAGATTCTGTGCCTGGAACCAGGTTCACAACCTTGATCGTCTTGTCCCAAATATTCCTCAGATAGTACAATACTTGACTGAGATGCTGGACAAGGGCCTCGCCTTTTCATCCATTAAGATCCATGCCTCTGCCATCTCTGCTCATTACAACACAGATCCACCATTTTTTTCTCATCCTTTGGTAAAACAGTACCTCAGAGGGGCTAAAAACATAAGACCACCCCGTAGAGCACCAACTCCAACTTGGGATCTCAACTTTGTCTTGGAGAAATTAACTTTACCTCCTTTTGAGCCAGCTAACTCAGCAGACTTAAAATATGTCTCTTGGAAAACTGCTCTGCTCCTGGCAATAACCTTAGCACAAAGAATTACAGGCACTAATGGCAGTGGAACCTTTCATCATATTCCACCAAGACAGGGTGTCTTTAAGAACAAACCCTACTTTTATGCCAAAGGTGGTATCAAGTGTGGCTCTAAACTAAACTATTCACTTGCCAACTTTTTATCCAAACCCACAGAATAAAGGGGAGAGACTACTGCATTCCTTGGACATACACAGGCAGTTATGCTTCTACTTGGACAAAACTAAAGCTTTCAGAAAAACTGAGCAATTGTTTGTATCATATGCTGCAGGAGCACAGGGAAAAGCCATTTCAAAACAGACCATTTCAAAATGGATAGGCCATTGCATACGTTTCTGCTATACACATCATGGGAAAACTGCACCTAACAACATTAGGTCTCATTCCACCAGGGCAACAGCCACTTCAACTGCCTACCTCAGAGGAGTACCTACCAAGGACATTTTGGAAGCAGCAACTTGGAGTTCTGTACATACCATCACCAAGCATTACCATCTGCCTCTTTACTCTAAATCCAGAGCTGACTTTGGCACTGCAGTTCTGCAGGGCCTTATAGCCACCCCTAATGCCTTATAGAACCAGCCACCCTACCTCTGCTTTGGGATGCTACCCAAGTGTGATGACTGCAGCAGTGTAACACGATGAACATAGTACAGTTTTGTACCTACCATAAATGTAGATGTTAGAGTGTAAATACTGCTGCAGTCCAGGTTACCCTCCCTCCTTCCCCTCTTACTTGCTGTCACTTACCCTAGTTTTCTACCCTTTGCTACCTATGGGAAGTATTTGCTGGTAACATAAAGTATTTGATTGCTTTTCTTATGTATGTTTTATTAGCAATTTGCATTGCCTACCTTTTTGGGGGCACCCGACATCTGGGACAAGAAAAACTGAAGACAATGGCGTCAGCTGCATCTTGTATAGCCCTGGCGCACTGATGTCAGGGAAGAAGTGACAGCAACCGACGCTGGACCAAGACTTTGTAACTCGGGCTGACTGCGGGACCGCCTGACGGCAGGATAACACAAGTGTGATGACTGCAGCAGTGTATACACTCGAACATCTACATTTATGGTAGGTACAAAACTGTACTTTACAAAGCAGACTCAGAAACAGCAAACCTGGAACTGGGCTATGCTACAGCTGAACTAGTACAGAATACAGTAAAATGTGGCAAAAAACAGTCCAGACAATTCAAGCAGACAGTAGAATGCAAATACAAATTAAAAGTGCAATATAAGCAAAAACAGGCACTTGTAGTTAGTTGGAAACAATGGATGCTTCAGGTCATTCAGTATCTCAGTGAAGAGCTAGTTTTAGTGCTCAAGTGATACCAAACAGTCTAGATTCAGTGAGTCTGAATCTAGCCTATGCTTTAAATTGCAGAAGTCCTATAAATTCAAAGTAGATAAAATCACAGTCACAACAGCAAAAACAGTTTAAATAAAGCAGCAATTCAGAGCTTAGAAGGGTGTAGGCCACACTGTCCCGCCGCAAGAGTCTAGACCACAAACCTTCCTAATGTAAAACTAGTATTAGAGCCCAGATGCTTAAGCAAGAACTAAGACACTTCAGAAAAAGAGACAATAGGTCTTCAGCCAGGAATTTCCAGCTTAGAAGGGTGTAGGCTGTCCTGACCTGCCACAAGAGTTTAGATCATGAATTCTCCTTATGTAAAGTAACTGGTTTGGAGCCAAAATGCTTAACCCAGAATAAAGACACTTAGAATAACAGGCACAGTAAGCCTTCACCAGCAATTCCAGGCTTAGAAGGGTGTAGGCCACATTCTTCTGCCACAAGAGTCTGGACCACAATCATCCCAATGTAAAATAACTGGTTTGGGGGTCCAAGTGCTTAAACCAGAACTATGACGCTTTCAGAATAACGGACAAGATGAGCCTTCAACCAGCAATTCCCAGCTTATTCCCTTTACGATGTTAGATTTTCCATCACTAAATCTTTTCTTTTAGTGTAATCTTATTAGTATAGTTGGTAATCTCTTCTTTCCCTTTTCCCGCTTGCACTTTTTTAGTGTATTTCTAATTATCATTGTTGGTAATTTGTTCTTTATTTCTATTTTTACTTGTTCTACTATCTTCAGAATGTCTGAAGAAAAGTCCTTTTGGCTTTAAAAAGCACTAGAAATGTGGGCACAATTTGCCTCTTTTCAATGCACACGCTTTGTGTGTATCACATTTGGGAACAGACCATCTTCAAAACAAAACTTACAACAAACGAGACAAACCAATAAAAGCGGGCAAAAAACTGAGCGAGATCCAAGTAGTATTAAGAATTCCAATTTTATTAGTGCTTTTGGCGAGGTCGGTGCTTCCCCTTCTTCAGATAGACAGACCATCTTCAGGTAGATTGTTGCATCTGTAAGGCCCTTAACCCACAAGCTATCACAGATAGAAAAAATATATAAATCTTGAAAGGATTGCTCCCTTCATCCTTTTCAGAGGCTATTTCTGGGGCTGAACCCCCAAACCTAAGTTAAAGGAGCTTTCAACTAAGCCTTCAAGGCCTTCAGGATCCTTGACTCCCTCACTGGATCCTAGCACGGAACCACCACAGAAGAAGCACAAGTCATATCCAAAGACTGTTCCTGCTCGGCTGTCTGAGTCGATAAAAACTCCTTGGATCCTAGTTATTTGGATCCGAGGCCTTTGCCCAGAGCCAGGTATTCCCCCTATATAGACCCTGTACCGTTTAGAATACCTTCCCCATATCTTGAATCCCACCAGCACTCTAGGTCCTCATCTGTAGTTTCTTCTCGTTCTTCCAGTAGTCTGACTGAGGCTGATTTGGACAGAATGAAGAGGAAATTTCTCAGTGCAGATACAAATAGGAGTTCTGCTGGCTCTTAACCCTTCGGGTCAGCAAGCCCTTGTTTGTACTATACCAATATCGGTTCCTTCTCTGATCCAACCTATTATTTCAGAGCCATTGGATCCAAGTCTCATGGAACCATCTGGAGCGTCTCCAGAGATGTTAGTGTTTTCGGCTCTGAGGCTGTCTCCGAGTTTCAGAGCCAGACGACTCTCTGACCCGTAGAATCCCTTTTGGATCTGAAGCACTAGAGTAGACTCTGAAGTTTTTGTAGCCATCTCTTTCCCTCGGAGCCTTCGCTAGGACAGCTTGGCTCTGGCCTCCACCTCTGGTGGACTGCCTTTGGACCAGGGGGAGTTAATAGAGTGGAAGTGTGGCTTCTCAGCTTTGTTAGCTTCCTTCTCCTCAAAGCATTCTGCCTTTGAGGTGGTGGAGAGCGTGTTCTCTGCTTTGGCAGGATGGACGGTTCCTCCCCCTTGGATCTTCCGTCTGGATCCCGCGTGTGTGCGTCTGCTCTTTGAGCCTCATCATTCTACTCCACAGGGACAGCCAGCCCAAAGTCTCCAGGTTACCCAGCAGGGTATTACAATCTCTTCTGACACTTCTCTGGAGCACCTCACCAAAGAAATACCCAGAAAGGTGAAGTGCAAGATGAGGCACTTGGACTCCCCTCAGGAGTCTGTCACCGAAGATACTGATTTTAATGAAGGGAAAGGGTCCCCAACATCACAACTAGAAGACATCTAATTCGGAGACATCCTTGAGATTCTTAAGCAGAGGGGGTGGTTAGTCTGTTGATAACCCTTCCCCAGAGGAATCAGTATGTCTGGAGGCCTTTGGGTCTGGCCTGTTTACCTCCTGGGTAACTGCCTGCCAACAAGCTCATTGACTTGATCTGTAGGTGGGCGTGGAAGGAGCCAGACACAGTTGAGCCAATCTCCACAAGACTGGATTGGATTCTGGCACCACCTATAGGAAGGGAGTCTTGGAGCAAGGGAGTGCCCGTAAATACTATGGTCATGGCGGCGGCCACCAAGAAGGAACTTGCTGAGCAGAGTTCCTCTCTCCATCCCATGTAACAGGGAGTCTAGGGCTTTGGACAGATTTGGGAAGTGTGTGTTTGCTTCAGTAACCTTTTCCCTTAGATTGCTGAACTACTTGGCACGCTTTCCAAGACTATAAAGGGACTTGATAAAGGAATTGTCAAAATCCCTTTCTGTGACCACTTCTGCTGAGACTCAAGTCTTCTGTGACCTCACATTTGACAACCCAACAATCCATTTGTAATTTGTCCATGAGGCTTATCTCTCGAGCAGCTGAAGGTACCACAAGGGCAGCAGGTTCAGGTATTTCCATTAGGAGGCATGCCTGGATGTGCTTGTGTGATTTTTGCAGAGCCCTTCAAGTCCTTGTTTGTCAGTGCACCTTTTGATGATAGTTCATTGTTTGGCCCTAAGGTAGAGGTTACACTCCATGTGTGAGTAAGATGGAAAGACTCTGTCTGCAGTGGGAGTATGTTTTTCAACCCCTCAAAGAACATTGTCTAGGAATCAATGAGGTTGTCAAAAGACGTGGCTCAGAAAGTCCAAGTGTCCTTTCCAAGATCCATGTGGAAATAGTTCCCTCAGAGGCAGAGGGTGGAACTCAAATGGAAGATTCCACCCATGCAGCAGAGGCCCGCAGAGCCAAGGGTGTAGAGACCCTACCATCACTCCTGTAATGAGGCCTGATTGACCCTGTCTGAATTATCCCCACACCAGAGAGCCAAAGAATAAAAAGTGAACAGAACTCTTAAAGTGACCGTGATTGATATTCTCACTCCAACTGTCTAATCAATAAAAAGGGTCTTTTGCCATGGATATGAACTTTGACTATCTCCTTTACCATCTTGGTGGATATGGGCATCCTGAGACAATGTAGAAATTCCCCTCATGTTTACTGACAACCAGTTAATTATCAAACAAACTGATATAGTATGTGAGAGATATATTTACACAATGTTTCTGGAGGCAAAGGTCTCACATGAAAGTATTCCTAATGTCAATAAGGTTGTCAGTAGTACACACGCTGCACCCATCACGCACAATTCAAAGCAGACATATTGAGCTACATATGCTGAGACACTTGCATGTAACCTTCCTAAACCACAAAGACCACCTAGACAAAGTACACAACACCCACATAAACACATAGAGCTACATCTCCTGGAGCTTCTATCTCTAAGCCAGTAAGGCAAGCCACCACACAGTCCAACATTCTGGTCATTGGAGACTCCATCATGAGACACACTGATGCCCCTCTCACCAGGCTGAGTAAGGAGAAAGTTACAGTCAGTTGCTTATTGGGGCCTAGGATCTGCCGCATTATGCAAGCACTCGGGCCATTGGACCACAGTTACTAATATTAATCTGTCATAGTCCATGTGGGAGTAAATGACCTGAGACGTACTTCCCTAGAGTATATGAAGAGAGACATCATGGAGCTGTTGGAGTTGGTATGAGCCTAGCATTGAGCAACATTTTATCTTCTCCAAGGATGATGCCACAATATGAACAAAAGATGATTTACTTTAATAATTGGCTTAGTTTCTGGTGTCATTCTGAGGGGGTGCGATGTTTGTCAACATGGAAGGAGATGATCAACAGACCATGCTACTTTGCCAGGGATGGTATGCACCTCTCCCCTCTAGGCTTTTGAATATTAGCTAAAACATTGTCTTCCCCCATAGTGCCTTTTTTAGGCAATGCCAAACTGAAAGCACTTCCGACATAGCAAATGAAACCCAAGAAAGTCGAAAGGTATTACTTCTCAATGCTAGGAGTCTAAAGAAAAATCTCCACTCACTAGAAGCTCTCTTTACCCTAGAGAATGTTGATGTCTGTGTGGTCACTGAGACATGGTTTAAAGCCGCAGAGAGCACACAAATAGTGCAAGGTTATAATGCCTTCCACCCATTTAGGCCAGCTACTTCACAGGCAGGGACTAAACGTGGAGGTGTCTCTGTTTATATCAAAAGTAAATATACTTCAAGCCTGGACAAACAGGACAATGCACTTGAGCAGCTCCATGTTCAAATCAACATAGGTAAAATCCAATACCAGTGCCACTTCCTTGCAAGCTATAGGTCCCCCTCTATGACCCAGGAAACCCATACCATGTATTTAAACTTACTAGAAACACTAACCATCCAACCCTGTACCCTATTCATGAGTGACTTTAATTGCCCACTATTAATTGGGAATCCTGTATGACACCAAATGTACATGCACAGAGATTCCTGGATTTTGTAAAAACAATCTTCCTGGACCAGATAGTCAGTACATCAACCAGGAGTGGAACCCTTCTGGATCTGGTCCTCACTAATATGGGAGACTGCTGCACACCCCTTACTGTAATGCCTTCCCTATTAAGGTCAAACCACAAAAAGGTCTCCTTTGATGTAAAAATAAAACCTGGGCCCCCAGCTAAACCTGGAATGTTCAGGAACTATTCTAAGGCCAACCTGCAGCTATTAAGTGAGAACCTGGCAAAATTTCAAGCCCCCGTAAACCCTGAGAACACTGCTGCCTATGCAGAACTTTTCACAGAAACCCTGTACAGCCATGTTAATAGCTGCATAGGAGCAGCTGTATCCACCAGGAAGAAGTACAGAACTAACTCAAAAAAAACAAGCCACCCTGGTGGAATCACAAAATCAATAGATTGTATAACAGGAGGAAGAAAATCATGGCAAAAATTAGGAGGTGCAGCACTCGGCAGGATAAAAGCGCTAAACTAAACAAACAACCCAAACCCAAATTTCAGGTAAGTTTGGCCTCCCAGGCCAAGGACAACCACAAAGCATTCTTTAGCTATGTCCGCAACCTCAAAGGCAATACACAGTTGTGTGCAGAGCTCATTGTAAATGGAGCCACCTATACAGAGCCAGAAGATATAGCAAACCTCCTGGCTGATAAATTCATCTCCAACTTTACCCCTCTCTCCTCCTCAACCTTCCCACAGGAAATATAAACTATAACTCTCCCTAGCATCACTAGGGAGCAGGTCCTTAATGCTCTAAGACCAAGAGCACTGCATCAGTGGGCCCAGACAATATCTCAGGATGTCTTCGAAATAGCATGAAACATGACCTATCAGGTCCTCTAGAATTACTACTTATCTGTACTCTTCAAACAGGCTTCGTGCCTCATGAATGGAGAGAGGCAACAGTCATCCCTCTGCACAAAGGTGGGCCATCTACAGACCCATAAGTCTCACTAGTCTTGTATGTAAAGCTATGGAAAGAATCATGGAGGTAATCAATAGAGAAATAGTAAACCTCCAAACACTGGACCTAACTCAGTTTGGTTTCATCAAGGTCAGATCAATCCTACTCAACCTGGTGGACTTCTTTGAGAATGTCACCAAAACAGTGGATGACAAAATCGTTCACACTGCCTACCTTGACCTGGCAAGGGCATTTGACACAGTACCCCACTTGGGCATTGTTGACAAACTCAGGAGATTAGGTACAAACCCATATGTCACCTGGTGGATAGCCAGCTAGCTCACAGGACCCAGAAAGTTAGAATTGGGGAGTCTACCTCTACAAAGAGGCCACTTACAAGTGGTGTCCCTCGGGGATCAGTCCTTGGACCACTCCTTTTTGGCATTTACTTCTCAGAAGTCAAGGCCAGTGTCGGTGGTCTCTGGCTGACTAAATTTGCAGATGATTGCAAATTAGGAGTGGTCATTGAATCTCACACTGACACAAATGTTCTCCAGGAGGGGTTGACACAGACAAACAACTGGTGTCAGAGCCATGGACTAAAACTAAATGCCAAAAAATGCATAATAGTATCCTTTGGTAAGTCATTCATCCCAGAAACTATCAATTTGACAACACACCTCTTAGAGTTGACCCAGTAGTCAGGGATTTAAGGACATGCACAGTAATCGACTATCACGTGTCTACAGTGGTGAGGAAATCCTTCTGTGTTGTGCAACTTATAAACAAAGGTATAGAATCTAAGTCCAAGGAAGTCATCGTTCCACTGTATTCAGCATTCATCAGACCTGTCATTGAGTACAATGCCCCCTTTGGTATGTACCTAACCAGGCATATCCAGCAACTGGAATGTCCACAGAGGTTCCTCAGTAAAAGAATACAGGGCGTAAGTAAAATGTCCTGTGCAGACCGCCTCCAGGCCCTATCCTTGTATTCTATCTCCTACAGGCTTTTGAGGGGAGATCTGTGCCTGGCATACGGGGCATTGTCAGACCCCACCCTGATGAACCTCATGCATATCCACATATGGATATAGATAAAACAGCACCAGAATTATCCATTCTAAAGACTTAAACCTTGCCTGTGATATAAATAGGACCTGCTGGAGATGTAGTTATGTATCCCAGAGACTACCCCATTTATGGAACAGGCTCCCCATCGTTGTGAAGCAGAGTTTCTTCCTAATGCAATTCAAGTGTAACTTGGACAATTGGATGGGAAACCGGAAATTCATCTTTGGTTTGGCGCTTGTGTCTCTAATGGACACAGGTAACCTGCAAATGGCTCATCTCCCAGGCTCATGCTTACACTTTGGTATCAGAACTTGTCAGAGATTTGGGATGCATGGCTAGGCTTAAAAAGGCCCTTGTGGTCGTTAGCCTAGTAAACACCTGTGAACCTGTAAATAAATTTAATAGCAAAGCTTTCAGGGTAAAACTCTTCTTCAGTGCTTAAAATCATACTTAAACACATTTTCATATATCCACCACATATTTGTTGCTGCACTTCTATTGGTTTGAATTTGAGTGCTTGTTTCATGGAAAAAGAGACCTTCTCTTAAGAACAGGATTTAAACTCACAGTATCATTTATCCCAGGGGGCACATCTGCTTGAAAGTAACGAATCCATCTATATTCAACATTATCAGTGTTCAACACAATATCCCCTCCTCTAATACTACTATCAATGGTTTTTATAACTCTAAATTTAAAACTGTATTTTATCTGTTTAGCTAAGGCATTACTTTCTACCTCCCTACGCAAGTCAGAATGGTATTGGGCTATCCTTTCTTTAAACATCCTGTTGGATGTCCTTCAAGAATGCAACTGCAGTCATAACATATGGCTTGTGCTGCCTCAGGCAGCCCTCGGTCGGCCGGATTCCAAAGTCTGGGTCCGGCGTCGGCTGGTGTTGCCTCCTCTCCGACGTCAGTACGGCTGGAGTATAAAGGCATCGGCCGACGCCATCTTCTTCAGTCTTTCTTGCCGCGCGGTGCCCGAAGCAGAAGCAGTTCGCAAGTGCCAGTCCATCAGCTCCTGTGTTTTCAGTACCTAAGTCATCTAAAAGCTAAGTACCCCATTGGGGAACATTTTTTCTTGCCTCAGCCGATGTCAGAACAAATTGAGAAAGTTAATAATTGTTTGTCTTGTGGTAAACAAATACCTCATAAGGACTTCCATTCTTATTGCCTCCCTTGCCTGGGCCCAGACCACGACGTCTCTGCCTGTGCTGCCTGTGCTCGCTTTAATAAGCGCACTCTCAGGCGCCGGGCAGAATTTGCGGAAGACTTTTTCGGCGAATCTTTCGCTTATATCATGCCGTCGGAACAACCGACAACTCAATCTACCAAAAAACGAAAGGACCGGGACCGACATCCTCGGCCCGCGTCCTCCACCGATACTCCTCCTAAACCCTCCGCGAGTGCTTCGGTCCCTTCGGAAGCGGTAATTCAACCGCTCCAGGCCGACGACACAGCGTTAACACGTCCTTCGGTCTCTGAGTCTACACCGGTGCCGGTTGTTGATTTTCCTCCACAAATCATGTCTCTTGCTACAGATCTTATTTCTCTTATCAGGGGGTCTTGGCCTCATCCAGACAGAGGTTCTCAGCCGCCTGCAGAGAAAAGGCCCAGAACGGAGCAGGCCAACAACCTCTCTTCAGATGAAGCCTCTGGGGATTCTGAGCATTCAGATACCAAAGAAGAATCCTTCCAGGCCTATGAGGACTCTGATGCTGAGGAATCAATTCCCTCTGCCTCTCCTCCAGAGGATTTTTTTGGTGAAGTCCTACACTCTATGAGGGAGCATTTTAAATGGCAGGGTCAGGAATTCTCTGATTCCAGGAAAGGCTACGTACCTTCCTCAAGCTACCCCAGCACAGACCTTTAGCTATCCCTCCAGTTATGGATGTCCTGGATGATGTTTTCTCCGACTCCAGTGCTATCCCTGATTCTCTCCCTCCTGCTCCTGTCAAGCCAGACAGATATTATAGGGTCCCTGACACCCACAAACATCTCTTTAAGGCCCATTCTGTGGATCTAGAAACTATTTCACAGGGCCCCAAGGGAGTGGCTACTTCCACAGCCAAGAATCCACTGCCAGTGGATAGGGAAGCTAGGTCCCTGGAGATGGGGTAAAAAGTTTATACCTCGACCAAACGGGGCATGAGATCACTTAACTGGCTTTTCATATGTTTCAGTACCAGGTTTTTTACTGGATGATTTACAGAAAAAGCTAGCCTCTCCTGAGCCTATTGATAGAAAGGCATTGCAGGATCTAGTACATAACACTCAGCAGGTTAGCAATCATTTTCTTCAGTGTGGTTATGATGCATTGGAGGCTTCATGTAGGGCAGCTATGACTGGGGCTGTTATACGTAGACATGCTTGGTTAAAAGAACAGCCACTGCCAGACCATGTTAAAGTAAAGTTACTTGATGCACCTCTGGAAAAACAGAAGCTTTTTGGTGCTAATGCACAAGATGTGTTGAAGTCCATTGAGGAAAAAGCTAAATCAGTACAGACAGTCAAAGATTTCCTCCAGGTTCAGCCACCCAGATTCAGCTGGAATTGGCCTTCAAAGAATTGGTCCTTTCCAGACACTGACAAGTTTCAAAGGGGAAAAAACAGGCGTGCCCGAGGTAGAGGGCAATACCGAGGCTCCTACAGGGGCCGCCAATGGCAACCACCAAATCAAAGAAGTGGCACAGGCAGTCCAGCTGCACCACAAGGACAACCACAATGACTTGACTTTCATACCGTCTACAAAGGCACAAAGAGAAGCACCTTTGGGCGGAAAATTATCCTTATTCTCAAAAAACTGGCATATCTTAACCAAGGACAACTGGATTCTGGATTTAATAGACAAAGGTTACAGATTCCACTTCCATACTTTACCAATAAGACAAGGCATGCCAAACCTGCCACTTCATCAAAGGGCAGAGGCACTCATTCAAGTTTCAAAGCTGTTAAATATAAAAGCAATAGAAAAGGTCCCTCCACAGGAACAAGGCCAGGGATTTTATTCAAGACTGTTCCTTGTTCCAAGAAAGGAAAACAAATGGAGGCCTATACTGGACTTGTCTACTCTAAATACTTATCTCATTGTGCCAAAGTTCAAAGTGCTGACGTTGCAGCAACTCCTTCCCATGCTGGGCAAGGGGTCTTGGCTGGTCACTCTGGACGTCAAGGAGGCATACCTGCATGTCCCAATCAGACAAAGCTGCAGAAGATACCTCAGATTTCTTGCAGGGACAGAGCATTATCAATTCTCAGCATTGCCGTTTGGCTTGTCTACTGCACCCAGAGTGTTCACGAAATGCCTGGCATCAGTAGTGGCACACTGCAGACTCCAGGGGATTCAAATATACCCCTACCTGGACGACTGCCTCATACAAGCAGACAACAAACAAACCTTGATAGCAAACTTGGACTGTGTCATTCAATTACTACAGGCCTTGGGATGCACAGTCAACATTCAGAAATCAAGACTTCTGCCATCCCAACAGATTATTTTCCTAGGAGCCAAACTGGACACAAAAACACAAATGGCTTATCTCACAGAGGAAAAACAACAGCAGTTACCAGAGTACTTCAAAGGCCTAGCAAAGCTCTCCCAGCTGACTGCAAGGAAAATCCTGCAGGCCCTGGGGTTCATGGCATCTTGCATTCTTCTGATACCTTTGGCAAGACTTCATATGAGAAAGCTGCAATGGTACTTAAAAGCTTATGGTCCCAACACAGCCAAAGCCTAGAGGACGTAATCCCACTCATTCCATGTCTGCAAAGAGAATTTTTGTGGTGGGCTCAAACAAGTCAGTTAAACAAAGGCATGTCTTTCAACAAACCTCAAGCAGGTCAAATGATTACAACAGATGCCTCAGACCATGGATGGGGGGCTCACATGGAGGGCAGATGCATTCAAGGTCAATGGACACCAAGGGAAAGGCATCTGCACATAAACCAAAAAGAGATGTTGGCAGTGATACATGCAATCGAGACTTTCGAAAAATCACTTCAACAAGGACATTTGCTAATAAGGACAGACAACACCACTGTTATGTGGTATATAAACAAGCAGGGAGGCACTCATTCTTATCCCCTCTGCAGACTAACAATGATTCTCTGGGAAAAATCCCCAAGTCTGAAGATACATCTGCAATCCCAGTTTGTGCCAGGCAAGGACAATGTACTGGCGGACAAGCTGAGCAGAAATTTCTTGGATCCACACGAATGGATGCTGCATCCTCACATTTTCTCACAAATAACAAGGATATGGGGAAGACCGGACATAGATCTCTTTGCTTCTCACATGAATCATCACCTGGAAAAGTTCTGTACAAGGACCCACCATCCTCTAGCCTGGAAAACGGATGCTCTCTCCTTCAGCTGGAATTCCCTAACAATTTATGCATTCCCTCCTCTACCACTGCTGACCAAGGTGATACTGAAGATCAAAGCAGAACCAACAGGCATTTTGATAGCTCCAGACTGGCCAAGGCAGCACTGGTACCCATTGCTGTTGAGCATAACTCGGACCAAACCGTGGCCTCTGCCCCTATGGCCTCTCCTAACACAACACAATTACAGGACTGTTCATCAAAACCTGAAAACATTGCATCTGACAGCCTGGAGGTTACCATAACTCCTTCCGATATCTCTCTTTCCAAAAAAGTTCAAGAGATCTTACTGGAAGCACGCAGACCTTCCACCAGAAAAACCTATTCAGCCAAGTGGAAGAGATTCATCGTCTGGAATGCTAACAGGGGTCAGGATACAACAGTATTGAGTATACCTCAGATATTGGAATACTTGGCAGAAATGTTTCATACTGGACTCTCATATTCTTCCATAAAGATTCATGCCTCAGCAATCTCAGCAAAATACAACTGTGATCCACCTGTGTTTTCACATCCTTTGCTAAGACCGTTCCTAAGAGGGATAAAGAATATCAAACCTCCCAGGAAACTGCCAGTACCTGCATGGGACCTCAATTTCGTCTAGGAAAAATTAACTCTTCCTCCCTTTGAACCAGCAGCAACTTCAGAAATGCAATTTCTCTCATGGAAAACGGTTTTCCTATTGGCAATCACATCAGCAAGAAGAGTCTCGGAGATACAGGCACTCATGGCAGTACCTCCTTTTCTCATTTTTCATCAGGACAGAGTCTCTCTAAGAACCAATCTTCATTCATGCCAAAAGTAATTTCCAGGGTGTCTCTAAATCAAGCCATTCACCTGCCTACTTTCTTCCCCAATCCTCAAAACAGGGGGGAAGCACTGCTGCATACTTTGGACATACACAGGCAACTACGCTACTACTTGGACAGAACTAAGGCCACCAGAAAGTCTGACCAACTGCTTGTAGCCTATGCTGCTGGAGTACAAGGAAAAGCAATCTCCAAACAAACAATTTCCAAATGGATTGGACACTGCATCAGATTCTGCTATTCTTTTCATGGAAAAGGTGTGCCAGCCAATATTAGGCCAAACTCCACCAAAGCTATAGCCACATCCACAACTTTCCTAAGAGGAGTGGCTACAAAGGACATTCTAGAGGCTGCTACATGGAGCTCCGTGCATACATTTACCAAGCACTACAACCTGCCTTTATACTCCAGATCCCGAGCAGGCTTTGCTTCGGCAGTCCTGCAGGGCATTTTAGCTACACCATCACTTTCTTAGTTCCAACCACCCCCAGCTTGGCTATGGTATTCAACCCATATGTTATGACTGCAGTTGCATTCTTGAAGGACATAGTACAGTTTTGTACCTACCATAAATGTAGATGTCCGATAGATATGCAACTGCAGTCGGATTTTCCCACCCTCCTACCCTTCTGCAACCTTCTTTATGGGTCCACTACCCCTATTCCTATTAGCTGGGGGTATCTCCTATGATGTATCTGTTTATTACTATTGTGCATGTCTGGAATTGTTTATCCATTCACCAAATTTAGCCTTCCTAGGAGGGCACCTGGCATCTGGGGCAAGAAACACTGAAGAAGATGGCGTCGGCCGATGCCTTTATACTCCAGCCGTTCTGACGTCGGAGAGGAGGCGACACCAGCCGACGCCGGACCCAGACTTTGGAATCCGGCCGATCGAGGGCTGCCTGAGGCAGGACAACCCATATGTTATGACTGCAGTTGCATATCTATCGGACATCTACATTTATGGTAGGTACAAAACTGTACTTTTTTCCAACATAAAATGAAGGTACAAGAAAATCCATTTATTTTAAGTTTGCAACAATCTGCAGCCACTGGAACTAATGAGAATTCTGGTAATGCTACGCCACTGTCTATTTTATCAGATATCAGACTGTTAGAGAAGAAAGTCCAGCTGTGTAAAAAGTTTCAGAGGCAGAGACTGAGTTTTGATGCATATTTAGCAATGAGTATTGTTCCTTGTGGTCTCCGTATTACAAAAATGCCTACCTATGGCAATACTTGTCCAGGACTTTTAAAGATGTGGGAAGAGCTTAACCTTAAGTTAAGATGACTATATGATTTTAATGAATGAATATTTTTTCTTGGCCAAGCACCAAGTTCAAAAAGACAGACACTGGTTCAGCCAGTCAGATGATGAGGGGATGATGAGCAGACGAAAGGAAGAGGAACATCTCTGAATAATCTTGATGTGATCGGACTGTCTGGGGCCATGGGAACAGAGGTCGTAAATGCTCAGCATGATCTTGTTATACTTTCTAAGCAAGGAAGCTCTGAATCAGAAAGTGGCCTGTGTTTCTGGTGTCTCTGTTGCTTCATCCATAGCTGTCAGCTTTCCATCTCTGAAATGAGGAACACTAGCCCTAATAATCTAGAACAAATGGACAAAATGTGGAACATCATACTAACAGCTTGCTAACAACTTCAACTAAGAAGGTCATGGAATGGTTAAACTATGTTGGTTTCACTTATAAAAAGGATCTTTTAACTAATTAATATGATTCTTTTCTATTTACCGTGGATGTTGGTCAAAACATTCCTAACACTGTATGTGTGACAGAGCCTTTCAATTTGGAACTTTGAGGAACATGAACTTTTTTGTATCTGAAACTTCTTCAGATGACATGGAAACAACTACAGCATCTTTTTTAGGGACTGTCCAACTGCCAGAGAGAGTTGCCCTTTGGAAAAAGTTCCAATTCATTGAGAAGTTTGTTTCTTCCTTCTGTTTAATCAGGTCAGAATGTTTATCCAAACAACAGAAGTCAGACGGCAAAATTAACTCAACAGCCAGGTAGAATGTATGAATGTTGATGCTCAATATAAAATTACCAATGGTGTTATGAATCTTTCTAGTTTTACTCTGATGTCTGATATGTATAAAGTTTTATCTGGGTGCTTGAACTTTGTGCCTTCTTGTAATGGTGATACTAGTGAAGCCTTTACATTTTTAAGAATGTTTGTCAGAGACCTTAACTTAAAAATTATTTTTAAAAACAATGTTACTGCTGTGGATACACCTAAATGTAAATGCAGAAGTTTCTTTATACTTAATAGCATACCCCTCCTGAGTGCTTTTCAAAGCACGTGTGAAAAACAGTTGTATGGAATGTTTATTACAAGTAACCAACATAAAATTTATAATTTAAGTAAGAAATCTAACTCTGAAACAACTGAATGAAAAAAAAATGAAAAAAATTAATAAACAAGTGGTAATAGTGGTAATAGATAAAATGTTATACAGTGATGGAATGATGCTAAGTGATGGTAGTACTTTTAAAGTGGTAGGTACAAGGTTTGTTCAACAGCTGATTTGTACTTGCAAGTCACATTTGTACGATATGCAGCTTACACACTCTTATTACTTTGGATGACTGTATGTATATGGAAGTGATGCATCCTGTTATACCTGTTATTTATGGTCTTCCCCAAATCCATAAAGATTTAGCTAAGGCCCCAGTGAGGCCAATTGTTTTGGGCTCTAGGTGGGTGACACAGTTCATATCCATTTTTCTGGAAAGAAACCTTGAAACCGTGTCTGAGGTTTGTTAAAAGCTTATATTAAAATATGACAGAAGAGACTTTAGTGGCCATTTATGTAGTTGCATAATAAACAACTGAGCTGAATTTGTAACCGATAAGTTCAAAGAAATAGTGTTTGTAACACTAGATGTAAACTCCTTTACTGTCATACCTAATGACTATGGAGTTGAAGCTGTTAGATGCCATCTGTATATGTATACAGACAGCAGTAGCACTCAAGTAGAAGCTCTCTGAGCTCTATTAGAACTTGTACTATGTAGTAATGTGTTTTTGTATGATAAAATCCTATGCCATTAGGTGAAAGGAGTGGCGAGAAGTATAGCCGTTATCAACTCTTATGCTCATCTTGCACTTTCCATCTGGGAAGATGAGAATATATCCTCTGACAGTAGTGCTTTTGTTAGAAACATAAAGTTTTTAAGTGCTGTGTGGATAATGTTTTTTTTAGTGTGGCAAGGGAGTATTCAAACTTAAGATTTTTTTATTTTTTTATATTGATTCTACTACCCCATTTTTGAAGTTTAAACCTAGCTATTCAAAGTCAGACATAAACTTTTTGGATATTAGTGTATATATTAAAGATAATACAGTAGGTACTAGAATCTATAGAAAAGAATTTCAAACTGCTAGTTATTTACATAACACTAGTATGCACCCCCCTCTGGCCCCCATATATACAAAGGCATTGTTCCTTGGAGCTAGTCGGCTAAGTACAGATTTATCTGACTATACCAAACAGCTAGCTAAGCTGTTCACGCAGTTTAAAGGTAGTGGATATAGTATTAAACTAAATTAAAAAAAAAAGTGTTGAGTGAAAAGGACGGCCTAGCTAGACCATATCTCTCAGATATAGAAGTTCAACTAATGGGACTGTAAGTAATATGGCTAGTACTTCCAGGAATAAGTTTATATATATTATGCAATATAATGCACATACCAACGGTGGTGGTGCTGCAGTAGCGTTGTCACCTCACAGTAAGACGTTGTCCTGTTAGATTCTCAGCTAGAACGTCTTTTGTGTGGAGACATGCGTGAATGGGTGTACCTTCGTTGAAGGTTGTGCGCCAGAGCTGGCAACTCTGCACGTAAAAATCTACTGCCAATCCTTAGCGGACTGGAGTTCTGCTGTGGTGACCCCTAACCGGGAAAAGCTGAAAGACACAACAACAACCAATAGGTTAAACAACTTATAACACAAAGTTGACCTGTACTATGTGCATCTGATGTAGTTAAAGACATTACCAAAAGGAATCCGGACAGGCTGAAGTAAAAATAGCTGTTTATTACGTTCCACATCACATCAAAACCTTTTAAAATGACTAAAAATCCAAATGCAGTACAAATCTTTTACGTCAGTAGTAATGAATGTGTAATGTTCTTCAAAATTCGCTTTTCCCATCCTGGATAAAAAATCAAGTACTTATAATCCCCCATTACACCCAGCATTGGAGATGTTCCAAAGAACTCGTGAGCTCGATTTATGAGCTCTTGCATCTTCTCCGAACCTGTCCCTTGGAAGCCAAATAAGTTATTCTCTGCCCCCAGTGGGCAAAGCCTTTTTGAGTAAGGGAGTGCCTGTTGATGCCATGGTGGTGGCTGCAGCCACCAAAAAGGAAACGTCTGAGACGTTCTCATCTATCCGGCCTCCTAACAGAAATTCTAGGATCGTGGATAGATATGGGAAGCGCGTGTTTAGTTCAGCGACTTTTTCCCTTCGATCACTGAACTATTTAACCCATTTTACAAGACTACAAAGAAATCTCCTGAAAGAGCTAGGAGATGCTCTCCAGGGTACGGTAGCTGCAGGGGTTGCCGACAAAGTTAACACACAGCTCGCTACCCTAAACTCGATTGTGAACTCGTCCATGCGCCTCATATCTTATGCAGCTGATAGTTCAAGTAGAGCCGCTAGTTCAGGTATTGCTCTGCGTAGACAAGCCTGGATGCGTCTCTGTTCATTTGCGTAGCCTTTCAAATCTTCCTTTATCAACACCCCATTTGATGGCTCACCCCTGTTTGGGCCCAAAGTAAAGGAAACTCTTAACCAGGTGTGAGCAGGAAGGCAAGACTCTATCTGCCGTTGGAGTCAATTTTTCTACCCCTGCTCGGCCCTATCCCAAGGGTCCTAAGGGCGGAAAAATGTGGTCCCGAAAAGCATAGGGAGCCTTTCAGGACGCACGTGGAGAAACCCCCCTCTAGAGGCAGAGGAGAGGGTTATAATGGAAGATGCCGCCTGTGCAACAGGGGGGGTCTGCAACAGTAGGGTGACAGAGACCACTTCTCTGGTCAGCCCTACCATCGCTCCTGAAAGGAGACTTGGCTGTTCGGCTCTGGAGGCAGTCGGGGGTCGCTTGTCTTTGTACCCAGAAGCCTTGCTAAACAGAACGTCCGATACCTGGGTACAAAGCATCATTTCCAGAGGGTATTTCATACCATTCTCTTCCCCTCCCACTCCTGTAAACAGAATCCCGGATGTTCCACCCAGTCTCAGGGAACAAGCAACCATAGAGGTCCGCAAGTTGCTAGAAAAAAGAGTCATCCAGTCAGTCCCAGCAGACCAAGTTGGATTCGGAATTTACTCTAGATTCTTTTTGGTTCCAAAGAAAACAGGGGACTGGAGACCTATCTTGGACCTCAGCAGACTTAACCAATTTGTAAAAAAAGAGAAGTTGCGAATGGTCACGCTTCAGGCCATTCTTCCCTTTCTATGGAATGGTGATTGGATGTGCTCCATTGATCTCAAGGACACGTACTACCACATAAAGATGGACAGATGCTCCAGAGATCACCTGCATTTCTGGCTGGGAGCCAGTCGCTACCAGTTTCGAGCCCTGCCCTTTGGTCTCACTAAAGCCCCAGAGTGTTTACCAAATGCATGGCAGTGGCATCTAGGATTCCAGGTGTTTCCATATCTGGACGACTGGCTCCTTACCACTACCATCAGGCATCAATTGATTCAGACAATACATTCTACTCTGCCACCACTTAGGTATTAGTCAACTTTGAAAAGTCTGCCTTGTCGCCATCGCAGCATACCATCTTTATAGGAGCAGAGTTAGATATCTTAACCACCACTCTACGTCTTCCAGTCAAAAGGGTCTCACTTCTTCGCCAACATGTCAACTCATTGGTGTCAAAGAACAGAGCTACAGCCGCAGAGGTCTTGCAGGTACTAGTTTTGATGGTGGCAACAATTCTAGCCATTCCACTCACAAGGATGCATATGCGAATTCTTCAATGGCTCCTGTTCGCTCAATGTTCTTACCAGAAGTTACCAATGAACCATATGATTCTCATCACAAATTCATGCAAGAGACACCTTCGGTAGTGGTTGATGTCTCTTCATGTCACAATAGGAAGACCCTTTGTGCTTCCCCCCCCCAGTAGCCACTTTGACCACGGATGCTTCCCTGATAGGGTTGGGGGGGCATTTTCAGGGAAAGACTGCCCAAGGCACATGGACGGATCAAGAGTCACATCTGCATGTCAATGTTCTGGAGTTGAGAGCAGTACTTCTGGCGTTGCAGTATTTCCAGGACTCATGCTGTAGGGACAATTGCAATTCAGACAGACAACATGTCAGTGGTCTGGTACCTGAACAAACAGGGCAGAACCACATCTTACCCCCCTTGTCGAGAAGCTCACATGGTATGGCAATGGGCTGTTTCATCCCAGCGTTTTCTGTTAGCAACGCACATCCCGGGGAAATCCAACGTGATAGCGGACAAGCTGAGCAGGGTGACCCTGTTGCCTCACGAGTGGTCTCTCACCGAACACGTTGCGGACTTGATTTTTTTTAAATGGGGCCAGCTTTGCTGCGACCTCTTTGCCAGTCACATCACTACCAAATGCAGAAGCTACTTTGCCCTGATACCACCTCCGGAACATCCCCCGAGAGACGCACTCCTACACGATTGGCCTCTGGGTCTCCTATATGCATTCCCGCCTATTCCACTGATACCCAGGTTTTTTACAGAAAGCAAAATCGCTGGGAAGGACTTTTATCCTCATAGCCCCCCATTGGCCTTGACAGATTTGGTTCCCTTCCTTCACCATCTGCTGGAGGATCCATGGATCCTGGACCCAGTTCCAGACCTCCTGACACACCCGTCAGGGGACCTCCATCCTTCATTGCAGTCTCTAAAGCTGACTGCTTGATTGATCCATTTCCCCAAATAGCCAGGCTTCATTCACTCTGATGACACAAGACAAATTCTGTTGTCTTCTCATAAGCCACCCACCAGAAAGCTATATCGCATTAAGTGGAAAAGGTTCCCAGTTTGGGCCAGTATACAAAAAAATTGACCCTTTCCAAACTCCTCTGTCATCCATTTTGAGTTTTTGACAATTACTTTTAAGGAAGGAGCAGCAGCTGCCACAGTTCGGGTTCAGTTAGCCGCCATATCAAATTTCCACCTTGGATTCGATGGGTTAAATGTTATGGCCCACAAGTTGTCTAAGGTTTTTCTTAAAGGTGTTTTTCACATGAGACCTCCTGTCAAACTCCCTTATTCTCCCTGGAATTTGAATTTCATGCTGTCTCAAATAATTATTCCCCCCTTCGAACCAGCATCATCTTGTGATCTCAAATTTTTGTCCTGGAAAACTATTTTTCTAGTAGCCATTACTTCTGCCAGCAGAGTGTCAGAACTTCAAGCATTATCTATCAGACCTCCTTACATGATTTTCCATGCTGATAGAGCATCTGTCAGAACAAACCCCTCCTTCTTGCCTAAAGTCTGTTCCAAGTCCAATATCAATCAGGTCATTGAGTTGCCAGTCTTTTTTCCCAACCATTCCAACAAATTGGAATACATGCTGCACAAACTTTGACGTACATAGACAGCTAAGATTTTATCTTGATAGAACTAAGGATATTAGAAAATCAGATAAACTCTTCGCATCCTTTTCAGAGGTCAGAAAAGGTAGACCAGTGGCTAAGACAACCCTTTCAAAATGATTATCGGATTGTATCTCATTTCTTCATGCAAATGCTAACATACCTTTGCCACACAAAGCAAAGGCTCATTCAACCAGAGCCGTTTCTATGGCTTCTGCTTTTCAAGCTAAATTGCCCCTTGACAACATATGTGCTGCAGCCACTTGGTTTAAGCCTCATACCTTTATCACTCATTACAAAGTAGATAAGGCTTCCAGGGGACAGGTCTTCTTTTGGTTCCACGGTCCTAAAAAATGTACTCGCGTGAGCCACCCAGGATTGTGGGTGCTAGAGACACTACTCATCAGTGAGAATAAACGGCGAGATTTAACAACTTCAAGTTCTATATTGTGGTGGATACAGTCTGAAGAGATTTGCCAAGGGAGACCATTTATCCTTCCACCTCTGAATGCCACATTGACCACAGATGCCACCCAGATGGGGTGGGGCATTACTTGGGATAGACAGTTCAAGGCATGTGGTCCCAAGAAGAGGCCAGTTTGCATATAAATGTTCTAGAGATGAGAGTGGTGCTTCTAGTGTTGCAGGCCCTTCAGAGTTCTCTCTCACTAGGAACTATTGCTATTCAGACAGACAACATGTCAGTAGTCTGTTACATCAACAGACAGGGGGGAACCAGATCCTATCTCCTGTGCTGAGAAGCAGTGTAGGTTTGGCAGTGAGCAGTCTTCTCCAGCTGTTTTCTGCTGGCGGCACCCATACCAGGGAAATTATTAGCAGACAAGCTCAGCAGGACCATCCTGACACCTCACAAGCGGTCTGTCAATCATCGGTGGCAAATGTGATCTTCCACAAATGGGATCAACCGTGCTATGACCTATTCGCCTCTCCCCTCAACAAATGCAACAGGTTCTTTGCCCTAATTTCCTCTCAGGGACATGCTGTAGTCCACATTTGGCCGTACCCTCCCCTGCCTGTAATACCCACGTTTATTCAAAAGCGCATCATTTGAAGAGCAGAGTAATCCTGGTTACCCCCTACTGGCCTCGACTGATATGGTTTCCCTTCTTATGGTCTTAACTAGTATATCCACCTTGGATCCCACTCCTGATCTGCTGTCACACTCTGAAGGGATGATTCATCCAGACATTAGGGGCCTCAAATTGACTGCATGGTTTCTCCAAATCCAGTGATGATTAGATATTCCAGGCTGTCCTTCTCAGTCTGTCAAATTCTTTTCTTGTCCCACAAACGTTTAACTAGGAAGATTTACAAGAGTTAGTGGAAAAGACTAGGCTAGTCATAGGGACTTGGATCCTTCCACTGCTCCTCTTCCTGCTCTTTTAGATTTCTTTGCCTGCATTTTACAAACCTGGGTGAGTTTCTCCGCCATTAAAGTGCAGCTGGCAGCCCTCTACAACTACTACATTGGAGACCATGTTTTTCTTTAAGCCTCAACTTATTTACGTAAGGATTTCCTCAAAGGGGATTTTTGCTTAGACCACCAATTCGAAATCGCATTCCACCTTGGTTTCTGACTTTGATGTTGCAGGTTTTGGTAGACCCACCATTTGAGCCTTCAGCTAAAATAGATCTTAAGTTACTGTCTTGCAAAACTGTCTTTTTGGTGGCTATCACTTCAGCAAGACGAGTGTCAGAACTTCAAGCACTATCTGTGAAACTGCCACGTTTCATTTTTCATAAGGAAAGCGTTACCCTAAGCACTAATCCTTCCTTTCTATCAATAGTGACCTCTGAATCAAGCATCAATCAAGTCATCAACCTACCAGTTTTCTTTCCAAAGTTTGACAGTAAAGGAGAATATAAACTTTGTCTCTTAGACGTCCATAGGCAACTTTGTTTTTATCTTCATAGGACTAAGGAATTTAGAAAAAAATGATCAATTGTTTGTCTCCTTTTCCAATAACAAGACAGGAAAACCAGTTTCAAAAACTAGCTAAATGGATGACAGATTATATTTCATATGTTTATTCCTTGAAAGGCCTAATTTTATCAAGACAACCAGAAGCTCCTTCATCAAGGTCAATGGCTACATCAGCTGCTTTTTAGGCTAGACCTTCCATTGATGACATTTGTGCAGTGCCATTTGGTCTAATGCTCATACTTTTTTCTCTCACTACAAATTGGATATCACCTCTAGGAGCAGAACATCATTTGGTTCTGTGGTGCTCTGGAACATCCTTCCATGAGGGCCACCCAAAGTATTCATAGCTGGGGACTCTGTCCAATTCATTAAGGAATGGATGAAAATGACAACATCAGATAAAGTTAAGTACTCACCATAACGTTCCATCTGTGTTGTCCATTTTAATTCTTCCACAACTTCCCTTCCACCTTCCCCCATCCATGTCTCTGGGAAAGACCTAATGTAATTATTAGGAACCATAGTTCCTGTTTGAGCTCCAGAATATCACTGTTCTGCCATAGCTATCTATAATAGCAGCAAATTTAGTCTGAGTTAATGCAGTGATGAGGGTCATTATGAGTAAGGGAGGAGCTAGAATCTTAAGAAAGTGGCAGAGTGTGATCCGAGGATCAGATCCAAACCCATTCATTGAGGAAGAATGAAAATGGACAACACAGATGGAGTGTTATGGGGAGTACATTAACTTTTTTTTTGTACTGTCTTAATGGGTTAACCCTAGGGATATGGTGTCATTATGAGTAAGTCCCTCATTTATGTCCAAGGTTGGTTCAGAGCATCTTTGAATTAACCTGTCAATCTCTCAGTGTTCTAGCATAACACTCCGAACCATGGGGAAAGGATTCAACCTACATAAACAGCTCAGATACTATGCTGACGGAACCAAATCCTGTGGAAAATCCAATTACCTATTTCTTGTGTTGGGACTTAGAAATGAGAGCCCATGTCAAGCAGATGATTTCCAGTAGTTGTCCTTGGCCATTGTGTTTTGTTATACCACCCATGATATACCAGTTGCAGGCAGTATTTTGAGGCCCACTCTGAGGGCATTGTCATCTTTGATGGAATATTGGAAAGGGATGGACTGTAGAAGCTTTCTAGAGACAGATAAGTGGTCCTCTGTATATTTTTATTTATTTTTTTTATTTTACATTTGTTAACTGGGAAAGTCTGACTGGACACAGATCCATTTTCAGTGGAGGACTGGGGAGAAAAGCTCCAAGCAAACAATACAGTATCACAGAGACAAAACTGTAGCATATAATGAAACGTAATATACATGTAAGGAATACAATTGATTGCAGATGGCTCCAAACACAAATACAGTTACAAGGAGACAAAAACACTAGCAAATACGAGAAGTGTCATACATGTTAAGAATATATTTGAACATAGTCAGCAGTGATTAACAATGTCTAAATTTTCCTGGCAGTAAGCCAATATCCATATAAGTATAAAAATTATATATATTTTTTGACTTGGGTAGCAACCATTTGATACCAAGCAGATTCCTAGCAAAAGGGCATAGGGAGCAACCATTTGATCCATATCAGAATCCTAGCAGTAGTGCAGTGGTATGGCCTAGCCTGGGGAGTAACATGACCAATGCCAGTTATTTATGTAGTGGGTTTTGAGAAGTTTTTTTAAATTGGGAAGTATAGGTGGTGGAAGTTAAGTGGCTTGGGAGTGAATTCCAGGTTCTGGTAATGGTGCAGGCAGAGAGAGAGATTTACCAGCATTATTTTTGTGTTTGATGACTTTTATGTGGTTTTGATAACTAGATCTTAAGGTTCTGGTGGTGGTGGCATTAGGGGTGAGTTAGGTTCTAAAATGCTGGGGTTTTGTCAGGAAGGTAGTAGAGCTTCTGAACTATTGAGAGCTGGTTGAGTAGAAGTAGTTGAGGTAATTCTAGCCAGTTTAGTTGCTTGAGGGCTAGACAGTGATGGTATCTATGAGGGGCATTGGTAGCAATTTGGCAATCTTGTTGTATCAGGATTCCAATTTGTTTAGCTCATTGTGGCGAAGGTTAGTTAAGATAGGGGAGGCATAAGTGAGAATGGATAAGAGGTGAGTTCTTGCTAAGGTGGCTTTGGTAGGTTTAGTGATGAACTGTCTATTCCTGTAGAGGAGACCAAGCTTTTTGTTAACGTTATTAATTGTTTAGCCTATGTGCATGTCAAATTTTAGATTATTGTCCATTTCAACAACTAATAGTTTTGTGTGTGTTTTTGGGTTGTGATACAACATATACCTGTTCAAGGCATTTGCACAGTACATGCGTTTTCTAGGTTCAGGACTGACTTTGCTAGGACCATTCTGTAGGGGCTCCTGGTTCCATAGCCTTCCTCTTCCCAGGTTGGATCTGCTTTGGTAATCAACCCATCAGCATAAATGCTACTAGAGCAGTGGGAATGATGAACATAGTATAGTTTTGTAAATTGTACCCATAACAGTAGATGCTGGACTTCCGTGGTGGTGCAGCAGTAGCATTGTTGCCTCACAGCAAGAGGTTCTCCCGTTCGATTCTCGGCTGGAGTGCGGGGAGTGCCTTCTGTGTGGAGTCTACATGTCCTCCCCGCGGTTGGGTGGGTATTCGAAAGACATGGGTAAATGGGCGTGCCTTCATTGAAGGTTGAATGTCGAGCTGGCACCTCAGCGTTCTTGAAAATCTACTGCCAATCATTAGCGGACCGGAGTTCCGCAGTGGCGACCCCTAACCAGGAAAAGCCGAAAGACAACAACAGTAGATGCTTGAATTCCTCACCGTTGCCATAGCCTCACCCACCCATCACACCCCAGTAATGTATAGAATTATTACTGAGAGATAGCTTGGTGGTTTTTAGTTCTTTTCTTCAGGATGAGTAGGCTACTACTTAACATTTATGCAAGAATGTCCTGAAGATTTTATACTCTGACTTATAATTTTCCCTCCTCAGGACTGACAAATCAGCAGTCAGGAGAATGAAAGAACTGGCATTTAAACATATTAAAGCTCACATAAGCACAACCACAGAGTAACAAGGAAAAAAGAAGCAACAAAAGTATCCACCACACGATTTATTGTATCTCTGACGTCTCGGCTTCAGCCTTCAAGGAGTACAAAAAGACATACAAATGCATCTCTATATATACATATATCAATTTATTACTATTGCCACCACATGAAGATATAATTTTTTTGTCATTTTTCGTACAAAATCTATCATAAGACTCAGACAACAACTTATCACTATAACCTCTACATATAAAAGAATCATAGAGAGATGCAAGTTCTAAATCAAAACATTCAATATTGTTACATAAACGAGAAATCCGCAATATTTCACCAAATGGCAATGAATTAATAGTGTGTGGAGGATGTCCACTACTAGCATGAACATACTGAGTACCCCCTACGAATTTTTTATTAACCGTAGAGATCAAATAGCTGCCTTCTTTAATGTTTAAGACAATGTCCAAAAAGGGCATAATAGTACCAATTTGAAGTCCATCAAACTGTAGGGAAAATCTATTGCAATTTAAATCCGAAATAAACTGATGAACTAATGTAGTACCACCTTCTACCAAAAAAATCAAATCGTCCACGTACCTAAAATATTTAACTACATATTTATGGAAAAATTGATGTCTACATATATATTCAGTTTCAAACAGGCCCATTGCTAAATTAGCATACATGGGGCAAAAGCTGCCCCCATGGCTGTGCCTTGTTTTTGACGATACAATGTATTATTAAATTCAAAAAAATTATTATACAAAGAAAATGAAAGAAGCTCAACAATATATTCTGTAGCTGGTGATTCTCCCAAAAAGAATTTCACTGCTTCCAAGCCAAATGAATGGCTTATGTTGGTATACAAGCTTTTAGCATCAACTGTGACCCAATACATTTTGTTATTCCAACTAACATTGCTTAACTTGTTCAACAAATCACATGCATCTATGATATATGATGGTAACTTTTTGACAAAAGGCAGTAAATAATGATGCAAGAAAATACCCAAATTATGTGAAAAATAAGTACGACCAGAGACAATTGGTCTTCCTAATAAACTAGATGATTTTTTGTGTATTTTAGGCAGGCAGTATAAATATGCCATAGAGCATAGAGTAGATGCTTGAATTCCTCACCGTTGCCATAGCCTCACCCACCCATCACCCCCCAGTAATGTATAGAATTATTACTGAGAGATAGCTTGGTGGTTTTTAGTTCTTTTCTTCAGGATGAGTAGGCTACTACTTAACATTTATGCAAGAATGTCCTGAAGATTTTATACTCTGACTTATAATTTTCCCTCCTCAGGACTGACAAATCAGCAGTCAGGAGAATTAAAGAACTGGCATTTAAACATATTAAAGCTCACAAACTAATAATTAACAATCACTATGACCAATGTTTTTACAAGAATTATTGGTGCAAAATCATAAACTGTAAGCAACTGTTTAACAAACAGTTGAATTCAGCTAAGAATATGATTTTTATCAAGGCAGTTTATTCAAATTATTTTTACATTTTAGACCCTATATCTTAAGTTATAAATTATATCTGTATGTGATTTAACACTGTTGTATATAGTTTGTGAGGTTTGTTTGTTCTTTGTTGTTTCTTGGTTGAGCCTGTTACTTGCATGTTTCAGACTGGTGTTATAAAATGTTTCAAACTGCAAATAAAAGGTATTTAAAAAAATCAGCAATCAGAGTGGAAGTGTGGGAGGGAGTCAGAGTATTTGGAAGCTAGCCAGCTGTGTTGTGGGCAACAGAGACCCCATAAATTCAAAATACTACAGTAGTGATAAATTTAAACCTCTACTGTTGTATGGAAGTGTAACTTGTATAACTGTACAATCAGTCATGGCTGAAAAGGATACATTAGTCAGCCCACTCACCTGGTGTATATAATTAGCAGGTCTCCACCTGGCCCAGAGGTTTATCAGTAGGAAAGCCTACCATTCCTTGAACTGATGGATAGTCCAATGCACAGAGGATTATTTTCAGTGCGTGTGGCGACCTTGTGCTTCACATGATTGTCGCACAAGAAATATGTCTGACCTGTGTGCCTGCTTTCAGAACGGTGACTTCCCAAAGGAACTGTGATTTGGTTAAGTGCTAGCTCAATGTGTATAATAAATTGCTGAAAAAATGTGTTTTGCAGGTGATGCTGGCTGCCCCTTTGAACCTTCTCCTGTGTACAACCCTTCAGATGTGAGAAATGCGTTAACACTGCTCATAGTTGAGCATGTAACATCATTGAACATGTGTTTGGGCCATCAATTGCACTGTTTCGTTATTTGGATACTTCTGGTGAGTTTCTATAGTACTCCTCTGATGTATATAGTATGCGATGTGCTTCATACCAGGTTTATTCATAAGAAGAGGTGACATCCCATTTTGGTAATATATAGATGTGTTGCACCTTCTGCCTGACATCCCAGCAACAGTTGCATAAGGTGATAGTTGTGGTCAGGAGTTGGATATGCATGACGAGGGAGACGCCCTTTAGTTAGCCACAGGCACATTACATGGAAGCACTGGCAGGCAACAGTGTCTGTTTGGCAGCTGTGGGCAGTGAAATTCATGAAGTGACAATGCAGCACATAATATAATGCATGCATGTTCCTGTCAAACTATGCTGGTTAGCAAATAGTTTCCTCCCACTGTGCATTGGACATCACCTCACTGCAACAAATGATGGGGGCATTGTTTGCTATGGTCATCATAATTTGCACAGGAAGAAGTGTGCACACTAACACAAGACTTTCAAAATTGATTTGGTGGTGAAATGTCACAGAGGCTTTGTCAGGTAGAAGATTCGGTTATGTCAAATATGGATGTTCTTCATTCCACATTGCTGCAGTCCTAACCATTGGGTAGTCCCCAGTGTCAATCGGCCGAATATAAAAGTTGGCTGTCGGTCAAGTGCGGATTAGACTGGACGTCAACGTCAGGGGTACTATGCGCATGACCGACGCCATATCTTTCTTCAGTTTTTGCCGCATGGTCTTTTTCTTGCCTCAGTATTTAACCGATGTCAGAAAAAGTGAATAACTGTATTTATTACCATACTCTGTGTATACCTTGTTTAGGAGATTTAACAAAGGTTAGACTGTGCCAGGTTAGTTTTCTTTACTGTTACAGGATGTGCCCTCTCAGGAGGCTCAGGTAACTGTTCTTCCCTCTGTTCCCAAGATAGTTAGACTGTTTCTAAAACTTTGAGAGGTAGGCCAGCTACAGTGGGGTTTCTCCTAGCACTTCAGGTTATGAACATATGCTTAAAATGGCAGAAGATTTAATTACTATGATTAGAGGCTCTATGCCCTCCTGATAAGAGGCCTCCCTATTCTCCTGATGTGGATGGGATTCACCTACAGCTTCTCTCCTGAGGATTTCTCATTTTCAGAGCCATGAGGACACACTTAAAAAGGAAGCCAAGATTACTCTGATGATTCAGGAAGGCTTAGGGAATTTTCTTTTTTACCACAACATAGGCCCTTAGCTATACCCCCTGTGTTGATGTGGGTGGAAGATGTTTTTAGAGGCTTCTCCTGAACCCTGACTCTGCTGCCTCTGCTCCTGTTAAACCTGATCACAATTGAAATCTAGGGTGGCTGCCACTAGTTCTGTTCTTCATGCCTGGTTGAGGACAATCTGATGTGTTGTGGAAGCAGTTCTGAAGAAAATGGAGGACAAAGCTAAGTCTATGCAAACTCAGACTTCTGGTAGACAGATGGGTGTTGGATATTTATCTATCCTCAACACTTATCTGGACATTACCTCTACTGGGCAAAGACCACTGGATGGTAACTCTAGAAGGAAAGGAAGCTTACTTGCTGCCTATAAGAAGACGCTTGCAGAAGTATCTATAGTTTTAGCTGGAAATTCTCATTATCAGTTCTCTGCATTGCCCTTTGGCTTATCTATACTTCCAGAGTATTCACAAAGGTTCTGGGCTCAGTGATAGCTTACTTCAGGCTAAAAGGAATTCAAATCTATCCTTGGACGACTGCCTGATTCTGGCTGCATCTGGAATATGTTATAGCTCTCAAGACATGTGCTTGCTGACTGCAAGGACAGTCCTTCAAGAAGCTGCAATGGTATCTCAAATCTAAATGGAAAGTGGATAACAGCATCTACATATCAATATGAAGGAGATGTTAGCAACTAACTCTTCAGGCAAGGTTTCTCTGCGAGAGCACAGAACTCCTTAGCAGATGTGTTAGCAGAACAAATCATGGATCCCCACGAGTGGAAACTGATCTTCATGTATTTCAAAGGTTGACAGTGTCCTGGGAACTCCAGACATAACTCGCTCCGTCCACCCACCACTCCACCACCAGCTGCACAAGCCAAAGTTTTGCACAAAGTTACACAGTTGGAAATGCTCTTTCTTCAGTTTCAGTCTTTTTCATGGAATGTCCATTTCACCTCAATTCTCTTTCTTTCTTCCAAAGGTGCTTCTAAAAAGACAAGACAACAAAAGGATGATTGATTTAGCTCTCCAGATTGGCGGCAGCACACTGGTACCCATTACTGAGGAGTCTAGTAAAGAAGCCCCTCCCCTTTTTACCCTTGATTCCACACCTTTTCTCAGAGATATTCTGTTTTGAGAGACAGCCGGTCTCAACTTCCTCAACAAGTTTTAAAATGTGATTATGGAAGCTAGAAGACCTAGTACAAGGAAAGTGTATGCAGAAAAGAATTTGGAGATTTCTGAGCCTAATTTGAGTGTGGCTCTTCAATATCTTACTGAGTTTGGACACAGGTTTGTCCTTCTCTTCCATTAAGATTCATGCTGCAGCAATTTCAGCTCAGTTCAAGCAGTTTCTCAGAGGCTCCTACTCCTGCTTGGGATCTCAATTTTGTGTTGGAAAACAACCTTTTGAGCCCGCGGGTACTGCTGATTTAAAATATTTGACATGGAAGACTGCTTTATGGCAGTAGAGCCCTTTCTGATTTTCCATAAGGATAGTTTCTAGTGTGGCTTTAAACCACACTATTCATTTGCCTACTTTCTATGCAGATCCCCAAAATAAAGGGAAAAGATTTTGCACACTTTAGATGTACATAGGCAGTTGGTTTGTTTCTTTTGCTTTGAGTTCTCAGAAACTATTTCTAAGTGGATTGGGTTTTGCATTTCATTCTGTTATTCCCATCATGGCAAGGAGATCCAGCTGGGATTAGGCCTCATTCCACTAGGGCTACTGCCACTTCAACAGCATTTCTAAGGGTGGCAACTAAGGATATTTAGAGGCAGCTACTTGGAGTTCAGCATTACCACCTACCTCTCTACTCTAAATCTAAATGAAGAACATAGTACAGTTTTGTACCTACCATAAATGTAGATGTTCGAGGGTCCACTGCAGTCCAACTTTTACTCCCCCGCCTCCCCTCTGTGTTTAGGGGTGGTGGTGTGAGTTGCTGTATATTGTTGTACATATGTATATATATATATATATATTGTATATAAGTTTGGTGCAGGGCTTTTGGTATTTTGGTTTGGGCCTTGTCTTTTAGGGTCTTCTGACATCTGGGGCAAGAAAACTGCAGCAATGTGATCTACATTTATGGTAGGTACAAAACTGTACTTTTTCCCACCTGTGAAAGGGATGGGGTGCCACTGCATGATCCTGATCTGGTGTCACTTTACTGGCTAGCGAGAGAGCAGGGCTCAAGACCTATTATGTCAGTGATGATGTGGTTGGTGCTTCTTCACCTGGAATTGAGTGGAACTCTGTGCTGAGTTGTTCCACTGTCACAAGTGGATAGGCACTGTTTCCCATGACAAGGGGTGGTGGACCTTTGTATAGCTCCAGATGCATCTTGTGAGTGTGCTCCGTGCACAAGCCCAAATATGTGTCCATCCCCTATCATTACTATATTCTGACAATGGATGTCACTTTCAGGCTGGGCAGACATGATGGCATTGACATCCCTATGCTGGAAGATACTTCCTGAGTTTGTGTGTGCCACCAAAAACCTCACTGGTGTAGTCAGTTCATAATGCCTGTGTTGTGGGTCTCCTTGTTCATATACCTCATTTTCATTGAGAGAGAGACTGCAGAGGTGCTGATATCAGCTTTTTTTTCCATTCACATACCTTTTGCCCTTTACTGCTGCTACTTGTGAATGAATGGCATATCTAACATTATAGTGAGCACATCAACATTTCCTGCAAGGATGCTTGGGTGCCATGCAGAACAAGCATGCAAATACATCATTTTCTTTGTTACTCAGTCTGACCTGATTATCTGGTGGCAACATCTTGTTTACATACCTGATGTTTCTGTGAAAAAGAAATGTGTGTTATGCATACTTTGGTATACTGAATGTATTTAATAACTGTATATGCATATCTTTGCTATGCTATCACCCACTAAGACGCAAGTGGGTTAGGTCAATCTGCACCACTACTGTGCATAAATGCTGTTGCATCTCCTTCTTCCATGACGCAAGAAAAATTTTCAGGTCTGTCAGTCTTGTGTACACAAGGGGACACCACATGTAGTGGATCTCGTGGCTGCAATCTTCTGTGATTTCTGCTTTGCATTGCTTATCATATTGGTCATGTGACAGTGACACTGACCCAGTGTGCTGTTGTGTTTGGCCACAACATTGATGCCTGACAGCACGGACTGCCATGGCTTGAGCTCTGTGATTGATCAGCACCTCTCCATGCTCTTAAGCATCTACAGAAGAGTTTCTTTTTTTTTTCTTCTCAGCAGTGCTGACTCTAACTAATTTGTGAACATGCTGATTTCTGTTTAGACATAGCACATTTGTAAATATGTATTCCTAGGAATATATGTGCAAGTATTTAAAATGTACTTGTTCCACAGAGGCTCATATTCACAGTATGCAGGCCCTGTAACGTAATGTAATATGTGATATAGTACACCATAATACTTTTGACAGAGGTTAGTCTCTAAAATGGTCTTTTGACAAGGCATGGTTAAAGGCCCCTCACCAAAGCACATTACATCTGTAGTCACTGAAGCATTTAGCAACCTGGACAAATAGTAGAAGCTGTTCTGTTAATACATACAACGTGCAAATAGATGTAGGTAATGCCTACTGTTCAGTCATACGTCAGAAGAGTGAAGCCATTGTGAGAATGGAAAATATAAACAGTACCAGTAAAATCTGGATATCTACTGATAGAAAAATATTTAGAAACAATGTTTTTTTTGCCAACTGAATGTGAACAAAATGATGAGAAGGCTCCAAACTCTGCAGGTTTATATATGTTAGTCTACTATTTAATGAAATAAGGCATTGTATCATGAACCTCTGTGAGAATCACATAATTCCACTTTCCTGCAGTACAGCCTTTTCGCATTGCAGGTATGCAAGAGCCATAGCACTTTAATGGAGTCTCAGTCATGGTGCATGATAGCTATTCCTGCATGTGCGCTGTGCAACTGAAAAGTGAATGACTGAGCAGCAGGGAAGTCTCAAATGTGCGTTAAGTACACTACTGCTTATCATTTTGGTTTCCTTTTGGCTTTCAGCATCTTGCAAGGCAGAGATGGCTGCCAGTACTTCAAGGTGTGGAGCACTTACAAAGTTTGTGTGAAGGAACAACAGTAGTTTTTTTTCTCTGACAGAGGCACCACAGGCAACAGCCACTGAAACACTATGATGGACCCTTTAGGAAGGGGGATACCTGGTATGCTCTGGGCCAGAAGCTAGCTAGAACTGCATGTATTCCGTGGTCTGTAGGGCAATGCGTACACCATCATGATGGTCTCAGATGCCTGACTGGCAGCAGCAGTAGGAAGCAGAGGTGCAAAGACAGCATCCGGAAATGTATTATAAGACTTCTTTTTTCTGTTTAGTAAGAGTTTCTTCCTGCTAAATTAATACCACTCATTCTAAAATTTTTCTATGTGCACATTTCTGTTTCACTTTGTGAACAGATGCCCCTTAACCGGTAGCTGTTACAGGTCATTAGTGAAGTTGGCTGCAAGACATGATGGATAGAATTACTGCTGGCTCTGTCAATTGGGTTTCCATTGCATGCCACACTTATGGTGAATTTCCCATTGTATTTCCACTTTGCAGGTCCAGCTAATGAGGAAGGGGAGGCCCAGGCACTTTTCACCACTAACTCCTCCTAACAGGTGCAATGCCAGGAGTGCATTTGCCTCACTGGGGAGAGGTGAAGACCCTTCTAAGATGGGCATACCTGTCCTGCTACCTGTGTACCAACCTCAACTGCAGCAGCTGGCTGAGGTAATGAAATAGCTTCTTGACTGTATCAATTCCCATTTGTAGGAAATAGAATTGCCGGAGTGGCAGGCCCTTGATGGAGGGTTGGGAAGCCCTTGACATCTTCGTACTATTAACTGTCCCTGTATTGCATAATGGCTTTATGCAGGAATGACTAATGTATTTCAAAAATTCTGAACAGTAATGTGCTCGTTACCCATTCCTGCATGCTACTGGTGATGTGCATTGCATCTGAACCTTGTCCTCTGTGACTAATATCAAAGAAGTACTAAGTTCTGGTGAGACACCAGTCTGTATGGCTAGTAATGCTATCAGGAAAACACACCGATACCCGCAAAAGCAGTTAGTATTGCTTTAGTGAATGTTAATGTTAGTAGCAACAGCTTTATGCTGGAGACATGGTAGAAGATTAATTTTGATTGTGTTTTTGTGTATCTGTATGTATTTATGTAGCTGGGGGAACATAATTTTTTATTTCCATAGTGACACACTGGATTCTTCTATTGATTATGCACTTCTATAACTGTGACAGAATTTGTTTTCTGTAGCTGCCCAGGTAAACAATATAGCAGTCTCTGAATTGTGTTGTAACACTTGTCCATGCTATGTTGTTAGTACGCATATGCCCTGTTTACAGGCCAACTGCTAGGTGCAAAGTAATTAATGTATGGCTTATGCAGCCTTACAGCTCATTTTATCTGAATTGAGAGATGGCCTTTACCCTCTCATTTTTCTAAGCACTGGCCCTTAATATTGTAGATCTAGCCTGTGGGTTTCATTTTTTTTTTTTTTTTTTTTTTACCTTCATCCTCCTTTGGTGTACTGTACTACACTGGTTATAGTCAGACCTTGTTAAGCAATACTGTCTGCAAGTCTCATATTTCATCCCTACAGGTATTTCATTTTTTGTTGGGGGTGGGGGGGGGGGGTGTTAATTTACACACGCATGCACACACTGCTTTAGGACTATGTGACTTATGCCTCATGCATTTCATTTTGTTCTGAGGATTCCAAAGTCTGGGATTAAAAAATGCTTGGACCATTATAAAATGTTACTTCCTTCACTGTTGTGCATATCAGAAGCATATAATGATGCCTCCAGTTAGATATAATAGGCAGCATTTTGAACATTAGCGGACCGGAGTTCCGCTGTGGCGTCCCCTAACCGGGAAAAGCCGAAAGACACAACAACAACTTACAGGTACTTTTTAGTGCTATGAAGTTATATTTTGTATTTTCTTTACATGTAATATAGCAGAACTGTAAATCAAAACTTAAATGCCTGTGGGAAAGAAATATTCAGCAGCATTTCTTAGAGTGCCATTTGCTTTTATAAACTGTTAATTTACAGTGCCACAAGTGCAAACATTATTACAGTGTGCAGTAGTGAAAAGTATGCAAATACATAAAGAATGACATTGCTTTTCACTGGTTCCATAGAAAATAATTTGATGGCCACATACTTGTTAACTATGATTCATGTTCTTTAATGAAGTAAATAAAATATTTAACAATACTTTGCTTTAATCTCCAAGTTGTAAAGGTTTTGAATCCCATCCTGAGACTGATGATACTTTTTATATTTGCATGTTTGTTAACAAAAATGCATTAAGCCTAGTGCAGAACAGACGGTTGTAAATACAAGGAAGGGTTTGGTCCCAAACACAATATCCTACCAGGGTTTGCCACCGAGATAATATCAGAACTCTTGTGGACATGAACTATGTCCTAGGACCCTAGTGAGCTATTTGTGTGGTTGAATAGAAAAATTACTGCAGTAAAATAGTCAGATGGCTAAAAGGCACATCCTGTGTGAGGACCCAGCTAAAGTTAGCATTGTTAGGAATAAACAAACGGTGCCAGGTTCTTTGATATTTTAATCTGTTCTGATAACCAAGTTTGAGGAGTCCTTAGATTTTTTTTTGTTTAAGTTTTTAGACATAATAGTTTATTACTACAACTTCCCAGTATAGATAAAGCTGCCTTAATAAGAGCTACCTCAAAGTGATACAGCAGCAGACCCACTGTAGGAAGACTTTCTGACTGCTGCTTTTTGAGGTAAAGTGGTTCTTGTGCATAATAAGCAGATTAAGGGTAAATGCGGTACATTGTTCCATAATTTATTATAATGTATTTCTGTAGATAGTGATGTCATTGTCTTTTGAGTTTTGTTCATCATATTTAGGTTGGGAAATAATTTATTTTCTTCCAGTATAAATCCTTAACAAAATTGTAATGTTTCTTATAAGTACTTGAGATGAATTTGACTGTCATATTCGGAGTTAAAGTGGAAATCAGTTTTTTTAATATATTAATGTTAGGTGTAGAGTGTTTTGTATATTTTCCAGGTTAGAAAATTATTGTTACTCTGTGCAAATGCTGTATGTATTCTATCATTTTTGCAACATCCAAAAAAATGGAAAGTTTACCCGTTGATATAGTCTGAAAGTTTTCTTCTGTTGAAAAATTTCACGGAGTAATGGCTTACTTGGTAACATGCATCCTTTTTAACACTGAAACCCAAACTGTTATTAACTGCAGATTAACTGTAAGTGCCTCCAAAATGCAGGGTGCTACTAATTTTTCTGTTGCTTTGTTACTTAAGTGTGTTACACTGCAGAGGAGTAAAATTTCTGGAACTGGATATTGGAATACAGGTTGCTGAATTCAAGCTAGCAGGAAGAAATAAATCTTTAATTTGTGGCTACAGATAATTGTATAGAAAAACAGTATTGTGTTAAAATTAAAAGGATTTTTTATATATTTTATTTATTTTCAGTAACCTGATAATGCATACTCTCTTGTGTGCACACGGATGCCTGTGTCTAGAGGAAGCCTGGGAACACTAGAGGTTGTGACTTGGCTTTGATTTGGTCACTGTATGGGTAACAGAGAAGAGGAGAAAGATGTTTGATTGCTATTGTAAGAAAACATCATAAAGAAAATGTAGTGTAGCATACTGTTACTTGTTCTATCCGAAAAGCTGACTAAGATCACATCATTGTCTCTCAGATTAACAGAAACTGTGTTTAAACTGATGAACTAAAAAAGAAGAGCAGAAATATAAGGCTGTGATTGGTGTTGTGCACTGTTACAACAGATTTCAGGACAAGAGTTTTTTTTTATATGACCTTTCAGCAGAAAACAGGAATCTAAGACTTTACAAGGAGCAGACCTTCTGTTTTTATGTTTTTTTTCCTACTTATGTTATCTACTATTGCATTTAATATATATTTGTGTGGTGCTAAGTATGCCATGTATTTTAAAAAAGTAAGATGAAGCAACCGCAAACAGAACTGTTAGTGTGCATTGTGGCTACTTTTTCTTGGTGTAGATAGTTGCAACACTTTACATTTGTATTTGCCACATCCCTGGGCATGTAATAATTTAGCACTGACCTAGGAGATCCTGTATTTCTCCACTCACTACTCCTTGATTTGCATCCTGTGTCATCCAGGCATCACAGCTGGTGTTTGCATCATGGGATGCGGCAGACAGAGTCGTGGAGGGTCGACGGCAGCGAGATGGCTTTTCTTATTTTGTGTAGCCTAGTTGGTGCTAGATGTGCACAGTCATCCAGTGTAAGAGGAGTACCACTTTACCACCTGCTGTCTGTACCTCCGGAGACAGCTGTTCACCATCTTGGTAATACTAGCCCCCCCCCCCCCAGCCTCAAATGGAGTCCATCTTGTAGAACTCTCCCTATATGAGTTAGGTCTCTTCCTGTTCCAAGATGCTCACTAGTTGGTGGTCACATCCAATGCAAGCAGCGAATAAACATCTGCATTGGTAAACTGACCATCAGGTATTTAAAATAAGGAGGGGCTCTTGGCTTGGCATTTGAGTTTAAGATCTGAAAGCTTTGTGAACAGTCCTATTCAAATACATTTTCTTTTATTGTTTGTGTAACAACTTCTAAATAGTCTTCTTGAGATGGACATGTTACTTTAGATTTTGCTGCAATGTGCTTAAAACAAGGCAGAAATCATTTTTTTTACTTAAATTGTAAAGTGTGATTGTAGAAATGCAATATAGTTTAATCTTCATGTTAGACTGTAAACAGTTTCACCAATGAGCTTTTCACTGTCATTGGTGAGATTTGTGTGTAGATGTCTGTGGTTTATTTTATATACTGGGATATTGCTACTTTTTTGCATGCTTTATTTGACGTTGTTGCACTCCTTGTCCTCATTACTAGCTTTATCGTGTTCTGATCCTGTGCTTGCTCTGTGTTTGTGTGTGCAGTATCCACAAAGACACTACAGGTACAAGGTATTTTAGCAAGCAGCAAGTTGTTTTTTAGCCTGTAGTTCAGTGTTTACCTTTGAATTTTTTTTCTGTTTTGCCCCCTTCCACAACCAGAACTCGGTGTAATTTGCAGTACATTTTAATATGTTTGAGTTTGTATGCAGGTCTTAGAGCAGGAAACACAAGTTAGAGCCTGATGTGCAGAGGATTTTGTATAAAAGATTTTATATGCCATATTTTTATCTACCCCAAACCAGAGTCTAGACTTAAAGCATTGCATGCACTTACTGTGCACCTGCAAAGGTGGTGTCTTTGACCATATTAGTGCCATCCATTACAGCAGAGTTTGTGGTCTGTCCCTCTTTGGCTGTCAGTGCTTTTGCATGTAAGTAGATGACAGGCTGCGATGTTAGACTAGCCAGTGTTCTAACTTTAGGACTTGCATTGTATTGTCGTATCATTTTTTTGTAATTCCACCATTTGCTTACGTTTCTGCTTTCATTGGGCGTGTGTGTGTGTGTGTGTGTGTGTGTGTGTGTGTGTGTGTGTGTGTGTGTGTGTGTGTGTGAGCAATCAGTAGCACAGTTTTGTGCTTGCGGGGTTGGGGTTGTAGTGAGACATTTCAGACAAGTTGCTTGTACTGGGTTGAGAGACCACAGGAAGAGCTTGCTGTTACCCTTTGTTTGACTTTTTAATTTAGATTTCATTCATTTGCAAGTAATTTGTTAGATGAATTAAAAACAGCTTCATCTTGCTGTCATTAGACTGCATTTTCCTTAGGCTTGTTTACATAGTATGGATGCCCTTTAGAATAGCATGATTTGATCCCAACTAATAAAGCCTTTTTTTTAGTGAATAGGTATGAATTTTACCCTTATTCAGTTTGAGACACTACCCTTTTGATTGTGTGAAAAATCAGATAGTATCTCAATGAAGTAATAGCTTCTCTAACTTGCTGTTTGTTGCATTATGGCTGTAGTATAGCACATCCTATGAACAAGCTATGTCCATGAGACTTTTGGTTCTCAGATCACCGTTGCAACACCATGCATGCTGATGGAGTTACTAAGCAGAACATGGATTTCTTCCATCACTTGTGAACATATGTATTTGAACCTGGTGGATCTGAACTGTATAGCAAAGACTGGTTATCACTTGTGTACTTTTTTCTTGAAGCTTGTTTGTAAAAATCACAGTGGTAATAAATGTGTTTTCATGGTGGGGGATTAAGAGTAATGGTAGGTGAATTCAAAACTGATATGAGACCATTCTTTTTGAGAAGCTATTGAATCTGTGGAGTTGCTCGCAACTGGAACATATTTGGCCAGGTACCACTGCAATGTAGTATTGGAAATACTCCAATAACTTGCATACCCACTGGGGTGTTCAAAGAGGGGAAGGAAGTTGGAGATGGTCTTATTAGCAGTAAGTTGTCTTAGTCTAGTTTAGTATTATTTGTCTTTGAAAATTTTCTTTGCCCCATACAACTAGAGCTCAGCATTGTTTGCAGTCATTTTTAATGAATTAGTTTGTACACAGGTCTTACAGCAGAAAGTATGCATGCAGTTCTTGGAGCAGAAAACATGGAGTAGTAATCTCTGGGAACTCATAGCAGCATTTTTGGATGTTCATCATGTTGATCACTGCTGCAGTATCCTTAGCTGTATGGATTATAACCTACCAAAGATATAGCAGCCTGCCTGCTTCCAAAGCTTCAGGGCACCTTCCACACACGCAAACTGTCAGTCTGCTTGAGCTTGCAAAAAAGACAGGTTTGAGCAATGAGTTACCCCAGCACTTTCCTTTCTTTGAAGATGATGCTCCTCTGTGGGGTTTTAAAGATAGACTGTTGGCTTATGCTTTTCCTTTGCTGGGCAGAACTTCCACATTAAAAATTATTTGTTTTATTACACTTTCCTACTTAGGAAAGTTGTCTTTAATCTGAGTTTGTATTTTAATGGGCTGACATGAGACTTGACACTACTTTTAAATAGGGGCACACTTTTTTCAGTTGTTTAAAGTAATTGAAAACCTTTTTTTCTGTGGAGCAGTTGTGTTTATTTTACTCTTTGGGGCTGGCAAAGTGTTATAAAGTTTATTTTCTGTATTCTTTGTTAGAAAAAGTGATCTTAAAAGACTTATGTTTGTACCATCGTTTGCCGATTGCTTTCCCTGGGAAAAAAAGCACCATTTTCTGATTGACCATGGAGCAAACTTGCTGGTCCCCTGGTCAGTCCTTCTTCCAGCCACAAAAAGAAAATGCAGCTTTTGCCGTCACAGCAGGCTAGTAATTTGCCTCAACCACAAGTGGGGTGACTCTGCTGTGGCCATAGCTCATTCTTCAGACTAATAATCTTTTTGCCCTTATCCCCCTGGTGTAGCACCTACAGCCAGTATGGATTGGGAGTTAGCCACATGCTGTGTGGCTGTTGGGGGACCCTCAGTGGAAAAGAGAGAGGCACTCTTGTTAGTCCTGAGACAGAGAGAGAGAGAGAACAGGGAAGGCTACCCTACTTAGCCAGAATGTTCTACTCATCCTTGGGGAAGCTGGTGCTGCCATTAATAACACTGTTGGCCCCATTTTTTCCTGTCAAAAAAGAAACGGACAACTAAACATTTATCTGTTTCTCCTCAAATTTATTTAGACAGGAGTATTTTACTGGGTTTGGCTCAAGGTTTAATTCAGAGTATTGATCCTTTTATAAGCTGGTTTCTGGTAAGAGAAAGAGAGAGACATCTTTTCCTGAAGAGATTCAAGATTCCGAATCTGAATAGGAAGAAGGGACAGATACAGTGGTTTCTCCTCTGATGTCCTTCAAGGATGCATCTGCAGTCATAACATATGGGGTTGTCCTGCCTCGGGCAGCCCTTCAGTCGGGCGGATTCCAAAGTCTGGGTCTGGCCTCGGCTGATGTCGCACTTCACCCGACGTCATAGCTCCTGGGGTATAAAGGCATCAGCCGACACCATTTTCCTCAGTCTTTCTTGCCGCGCAGTGCCTGAAGCAGAAGCTGTTCACAAGTGCCGGTCGGGCAGATCCAGAGATTTCAGCTACCGAAGACTTCTAAAAAAGCTAAGTACCCCTTTGGGGACTCTTTCTTGCCTCAGCCGATGTCAGACAAAGTAAATAATTGTTTAACTTGTGGGAAACAAATACCTCATAAGGATTTCCACTCTTACTGCCTTCCTTGCTTAGTCCCAGACCACGACGTATCAGCTTGTTTAGCCTGTGCTTCCTTCAACCGACGGACACTTAGACGTCGGTCGGAGTTTGCTGAAGAGTTTTTTGGCTCCGCTTTTGCATATAAAATGCCGTCGGAGACTCCAACTACACATTTAGCTAAAAAACACAAGCACTCGCGGCCCGTGGTTTCGGCTGAAACCACGGTTAGGCCTACCGTGAGTGTCTCGGTTTCGGCTGAAACAGAGACCTCGGTTCTCCCTTCGGCCGAAAGCATGCCTCCGACAACCGAGGCCACACAGGCCCCGGCTGAGTCGGCTACAGAAATTCCTACTGAAGAAGCAGGCATTCAAGATTTGTCTGACACCATTCCGTTGGACATCTCTACTCCTGCACGTGGGGCAGCTAGACCCCCTGCTTCTATGTCTATCAAGGCCTTCTCCAGGGCTAAAGCAGCTAAACTTTCCAAGGCCTTACCTACAAAAGCTCCCTCTCACAGACCTACCTCTAGTTCTCAGATTCTCAGCCTTGCTGAGGACCTTATTTCTCTGATCAGGGGATCCCAACCTCACCCAGACAGGGCCTCACAACCCCCTCCTGAAAAGAGGCCTAGGACTGAACCCCCTGAACCTCTCTCCTCTGACTATTCCTCGGATGGTTCAGATTTATCTGACCATCAGGAAGGACCATACTCACCTTATGAGGATTCTGATGCAGAAGACTCCATTCCTTCTGCCTCCCCTCCAGAGGAATTTTAATTTGGGGAAACTCTACACTCAGAGGGAACACTTCCAATGGCAGGGACAGGAATTTTCTGATTCTAGGAAAAGGCTAAGGACTTTTTTACACTTACCACAGCATAGGCCTTTAGCCATACCACCTGTACTATCAGTTGTTGATGATGCGTACAATGATGCCAGTACTGCCCCTGATTCTCTTCCCCCGTCCCCTGCCAAACCTGACAGATACTACAGGGTCCCGGATTCTCACTTCCACTTGTATAAGGCCCATGCTGCAGACCCAGAAACCATTTCTCAGGGCCCTAAGGGTGTTGCAGCTGCCTCTGCCAAAAACCCCCTACCCTCTGAAAGAGAATCAAGAGCATTAGAGAGATGGGGTAAAAAGGTTTATACATCTGCTACTCTTTCTGCCAGGGCTTTAAACTGTAAATTTCACATGATACAGTACCAGGAATTTTTGTTAGATCAGCTGAATAAAAAGTTGTCCTCTCCTGAACCTTTACACCGTAAGTCCATTCAGGATTTGGTACACAACTCTCAGCAGGTCAGTAATCATTTCTTAAAATGTGGCTATGATGCACTGGAGGCTTCATTTAGATCAGCTATGACTGGAGCAGTGATTCGAAGGCATGCCTGGCTAAAAGAACAATCCTTGCCAGACCATGTTAAGTCTAAACTCCTAGATGCCCCTATGGAGAAACAAAGTTTATTTGGCTCCCCTGCACAGGAGGTTCTAAAGAAAGTGGAAGAAAAAGCAAAATCTGTCCAAACAGTCAAGGATTTTCTGCAGGTCCAACCTCCGAGGTTCAGCAGAAATTGGCCTTCAAAGAATTGGTCCTTTCCAGACACCTCCAGAGCACAGAGAGGCAGAAATAGACGCCCAAGAGGCAGAGGTCAATCAAGGGGTGCCTACAGGGGTCGTCAGTGACAACCTGCCAACCAGAGAAGTGCCGTCACAGCTGCGACTGCAACCACTTCCACAGGACAGACACAATGACTTGGCTCTGATTCCACCCACCAGGGAACAACTGGAAGCACCCTTGGGCGGAAAGCTAGCTTTATTTTCAAAAAACTGGCATTGCATTACAGGAGACAAATGGACTTTGCAAACAATAGACAAAGGCTACAGGTTTCACTTCCACACTCTACCGAAAAAGAGAGGAATGCCAAACCTTCCACCAAGCCAGAAATCAGAGGCTCAAAAACAAATCATCAGCTTACTAAGGATGAGAGCAATAGAAAAGGTACCATCTATGGAACAAGGCCAAGGATTTTACTCCAGACTATTCCTTGTACCAAGAAAAGAAAATCAATGGAGGCCTATTCTCGACTTGTCCGCACTGAACACATATCTCATTGTTCCAAAATTCAAGATGCTGACCCTACAGCAACTTCTTCCAATGTTGGGCAAGGAGTTTTGGCTGGTGACTCTAGATCTCAAGGAGGCATACCTGCACGTCCCTATACGACCAGATTGCAGAAGACACCTCAGATTTCTTGCAGGATCAGAGCATTATCAATTCTCAGCATTGCCCTTTGGCTTATCTACTGCCCAGAGTATTCACGAAATGCCTGGCATCAGTAATTGCACATTGCAGGCTTCAGGGAATTCAAATCTACCCATACCTGGACGACTGCCTAATACAAGCGGACAACAAGACAAAAATAATAAAGGATTTGGCCTATGTCATACAACTGCTGCAAGCCTTGGGATACACAGTCAACATACAAAAGTCAAGACTAGTGCCATCCCAAAGGATAACATTTTTGGGTGCAGAACTGGACACAATAACTCAGATGGCTTTTCTCACAGAAGAAAAACAAAAGCAACTACCAGTCTACTTCATGGCATTAACAAGACAAACCCAGCTTACGGCAAGGAAAGTCCTGCAGGCCCTGGGTTACATGGCATCCTGCATAATCTTGATCCCACATGCCAGGCTGCATATGAGAAAATTACAATGGTACCTAAGGAATGTATGGTCTCAACACAGACACAGTCTAGAAGCCCTGATACCAATCATTCCATGCCCGAAAAAATAATTCCTGTGGTGGGCTCAGGCCTGCCAGATCAACAGAGGATTGCCTTTCCACAAACCACATCCAAGGCAGACCATCACCACGAACGCCTCAGACCTAGGCTGGGGGGCACACATGGAAGACAAGTGTATCCAAGGCCTATGGTCCCAAGACCAGCTGAATCTACACATAAATCTAAAGGAGATGCTGGCAGTGAAGCATGCAATCGAGGCATTCAAATCATTCCTCCAGCAAGGACACCTGCTGATAAGGACGGGCAATACCACAGTCATGTGGCACATCAACAAACAGGGAGGCACACATTCTTACCCTCTATACCGGATGGCAATGGACCTGTGGAACTTAGGCCTGAATCTCAGCATCCATCTGCAGGCCAGATTCGTACCAGGAAAAGAGAATTCACTAGCAGACAGCTTAAGCAGATCTACCACGGATGCTCACGAATGGATGCTGCATCCAGACATCTTCAAAACCATAACAAAGAAATGGGGAATGCCAGAGATAGACCTGTTCCCCTCCCCACTCAACCACCAACTGAAGAAATTCTGCTCAAGAGTATGCCACCCACAAGCCTGGAGGGTGGACTCCCTTTCTTTCAGCTGGAAGGCCCTAACAGTATATGCCTTTCCACCTCTCCCATTGATGTACAAAGTTCTACTGAAGATCAGAGAGGAACAGCCAAAGGTAATTCTGATAGCTCCAGACTGGCCAAGGCAGCATTGGTACCCGCTACTGAGAAGCTTGTCTTGGACGAACTCATGGCCTCTACCTCTATGTCTTCTAACGCAGAACAAGTACAAGACCCTGCATCCAAACTTAAAAACGCTGCAGCTAACTGCTTGGAAAATTGCATAAAACAAAACCAACCTGTTTTATCTCAGAGGGTTAAGGACATTATCCTGGAGGCTCGCAGACCCTCCACAAGGAAAACATATGCAGTAAAGGGAACAAATGTCACACAGGCAAACCTAGCACACATCCTAGAATACTTAGCAGAACTGTTCCACAATGACCTGTCCTATTCTTCCATTAAGATTCATGCATCAGCAATTTCAGCAGAGTACAACATGGATTCTCCTGTCTTCTCTCATCCTCTCCTCAGACAATTTTTGAGAGGGATCAAAAATGTAAAACCTCCAAGGAAGCCACCTCTGCCTGCATGGGACCTCAATTTTGTGCTAGAAAAATTAACACTTCCCCCTTTTGAACCAGCAGCAACGGCAGACTTACAGTTCTTATCTTGGAAAACTGCCTTCCTGCTAGCAATCACTTCAGCAAGAAGGGTATCCGAGTTACAGGCATTAATGGCAGTGCAGCCTTTCCTTATCTTTCACCAGGATAGAGTGTCTCTGAGAACCAATCCTACTTTTATGCCAAAGGTGGTATCCAGGGTATCCTTGAACCAAGCTATTCATTTACCTACATTCTTCCCTAACCCACAGAACAGGGGGGAAAAGCTACTACACACCTTGGATGTACACAGACAACTGCGCTACTATCTGGACAGAACTAAGGCCAGCAAAAAAACTGACCAGCTTCTGGTAGCATATGCAACAGGAGTGCAAGGAAAAGCAATTTCAAAACAGACAATCTCAAAATGGATAGGAAATTGCATTCGATTCTGCTACTCATTTCATGGAAAAACAACTCCTGAACATATCAGGCCTCACTCCACAAGAGCTATAGCCACCACTACAGCTTTCCTACGAGGAGTGGCTACCAAAGACATTTTAGAAGCTGCTACTTGGAGCTCCGTGCATACATTTGCCAAGCATTACAATCTCCCTTTATACTCCAGATCCCGAGCAGGTTTTGCAACTGCAATTTTACAAGGGATCTTAACTACACCATCATTATCTTAGTGCCTCCTCCCCCAGTTTGGCTATGGTATTCTACCCATATGTTATGACTGCAGATGCATCCTTGAAGGACATAGTACAGTTTTGTACCTACCATAAATGTAGATGTCCGATAGGTATGCATCTGCAGTCAGGATTACCCACCCTCCTTCCCCTCTGTGGTATTCCTAGGGTACTTACCCCTCTCTTAGCTAGCTGGGGGAATCTATTATGGTGTATTTGTTTGTATGTATATATGTATATATACTTTTTGATTTCTACTGCTTGGAATTTTGTACTTTTACACAAATTTAGCCTTCCTAGAGGGCACCTGGCATCTGGGGCAAGAAACACTGAGGAAAATGGCATCGGCTGATGCCTTTATACCCCAGGTGCTATGACGTCAGGTGAAGTGCGACATCAGCTGAGGCCAGACCCAGACTTTGGAATCCGGCCGACCGAAGGGCTGCCTGAGGCAGGACAACCCCATATGTTATGACTGCAGGTGCATACCTATCGGACATCTACATTTATGGTAGGTACAAAACTGTACTTTTTCTGTTTCAGACTCTTCTGATCCTCTGGGGGGGGGGGGGGTCGCTTTCTCTGAGATGGTTTTTACAGAGTGCCAGTGTTTTCAGTGGGAGAACACTGAGGTTTCTCAGTCCCTCAGAAAATAGTGTCAGCTGTCACAAAAATAATTTCTAGAACCTTAAGCCACCCCACCCCCCCTGTTCTGTCAGCTTTGGAGGATGTGTGTAGCTGTCTGCAGTTCTTTGATAGTCAGACTGCTGTCTCTAAAAAGGCAGACAGAATGTGTAATGTTCCTCATTCTTTTAAGTTTGTATACACCAATGAATCTATTAATAAACAACATATATATTTGATATTTTTTTATATTTTTTATATTATTTTTTATATTATTTATACATAAGCACATTTTTTTTAACATAGTGGAACATATAGTTTGAAATGTGTATATATATTTTTAAGCTGCATGAGGTTGAAGCATCTATTATAGCAATAACCCACACCTGGGTGTGGGTAATGCTGGATTTACCCACGGTTGGCGTGGTTTGGTCTCGAGGGCGAAGCCCGAGGGACCAAATAAAGCCAACCGTGGGTAAATACAGCATTACCCACCAGAAGTGGTTATTGCTATTATCATGACATTATTTAAGAAAAGAAACTATTACTTTTCTTAAATAATGGCATAGTATAATGCCTGTTTACTGCCCTTCCGCAGATGTCTGGCATCCGGCAGTTCTGATGTACTGCGCCTGTGCAGTACATCAGAGCTGTGAAAAGCAACGGAGAAAGCAAGATCTCTGTTGCTTTTTTTTTTCGCTATGTTAAATGGGTTTAACATAGCGAGACAGTTTTAAAATAAGCAACGGAGATGTCCGTTGCTTATTTTAAAACTGTCTCGCTATGTTAAACCCATTTAACATAGCGAAATAAAAAGCAACGGAGATCTTGCTTTCTCCGTTGCTTTTTAAAACCTGTTCGCTATGTTAAATGGGTTTAGCATAGCGAGACAGCTTTAAAATAAGCAACGGAGATCTCCGTTGCTTATTTTAAAGCTGTCTCGCTATGTTAAACCCATTTAACATAGCGAGGCAGTGTTTTAAAAGTAGAGTTATACTAATGGAAAAAAGTCTGGGCGACCAGACCTTTTTCCATTAGTATAACTCGATTTACAATGTGCACGCTGGCCAATCGACGTGCACGTTTTTGGGGGGGTCATGGAATAATATAAATTAAATATTTGTTTTAATAAAGAATCACAGAGGTTTTGAACATGAATTTCAGCCAGCAATTTTTTAGTTAAATGTTTTAATCAATTAAGCACTGATGTCATCAGGTAAGGAACAAGAATGATTGGTTGATGAAGTAACAGCAAAGGTATTTAAATGTAGAAATAGCTTAGCTTTTTTAACAGTCTGATGAAGCATTCAAGAGAATGTGAAAGCACTTACTGGATGTTTTATTGTTTTTGTTCTTTAGTTCAGTGTGTTTAATAAAAGGTCAAGCTTCTTATTGTCATGTTGTGCCTCAAGAAAAGGTTATTTGGATACACTCTTCCCAAATCTGACCCAGCAGCTATATCTTTAGTTAATTCTGCGGCCCCCTAAACATTTGGCCAATTCCAATGCTACTTTTTTTGACAAAGATGGGAAGATTATAAGTATTAGAAAAAACTGTATGCTTCTTTAACTGTCATTTTCAGAATTTTTATTTCAATAATCATTTTTATTGTTTTGCCAAACCATTATACATTTCACACACTATTTACATTATGTACAATATTGCTTCCAATGTTTTAGTTCCATTTTGAATTTCCCTATAATACATTAAGAATAAATATCATTTTAACCAAGTACAGGAAATTAAAATCACAAAAAATTAAACATAAAAGCATCTACAATAGACAATTATAAACCAACTCAAGCCAATAATTTGTATTATTTCTACATTTTCTATCTAATCCAAGAATGTGTTGGTACACATACAGAATGTCCTGACGGAAAGTGGATAGGAACCGCTACGCCAAAATAATATTAAAGATTTGTTCCCAAATTTTATGCTGTTTATACTTTTCTTATTATTTCTAATTAACAATTTGTGCGCTAATATATGCTTAATCGCTAACAGCCTGACATTTTGCCACGACACCTGTGCTGGGTTCAACCAATTTGTGGCTATATATAATTTCATTAGTAAACTAATATTCACAATTATAGTCTTTTTGTTTTGTCCAAATTCTCCGTGGAATATGTAAAATCAGAAATTCCCAGGAGAGTGTTGAGTTTGGTAACCCATTTTTGTAGTTGTAACTTTAAAGAATTCCATAATTTATAAATGCACTTGCAACTCCAGAACATGTGTAACAGGTCTGCTGTCTGATCTACACACTGTGGACATTTAGGTGACTTTTTGAATCAAATTTATGAAGTGTAAGATGGGTATAATATGCATTGTTAAATATCATCAATTGAGTAAAGACCAGTTTTTGAAGTGATAATGGATTTTAATGTTAAGTTAAACGCCTCTACTATTTTACTGTCGCCTAGGGATGGCAATTTCTCTCTCCAGTATTTGGATAACAGAATATGATTATTATATTTTCTCTCTTTTGCCATTTTATACGCTGAGGATATATATTTTCTATCTTGTTGCAGTGCTTCCCACAGATGACCTGAAATAACTAGTTCCTCTTTTTTTTATTTCAGAACTGGTAAAATAATTTATGGCCAAATCTTTTAACTGCCTCATTATAATTAAATAAGAGATGGGAAGATTCCTCTCTTTTAAGATATCATGTACCGCTACTCCTAGGAAGGGGTATAAATCCCTTACAGTTAATTCCTTAATAAATGGATATTTCTTTAAGTCTATCAGTTGATTACCAATAGTTATATTAGGATTTCCATCAAACGGTTGAAACATCATCATATATTTTAAAAGGTTCAAGGAGGCAAACAGAGTTTGAGTCGCCACTGCCCATACCTTGATGTGTTCCATTAACTCATATTTACTCAATGTTTTTATATTCAAAAATGGTACAGCTTTAACATTAATTCTCTTCCCTTTTATATGTTTATAATTTAGCAGTACCCATTTGGGTATCCATTTTCTATTTTCACTGTCCAAGTAAGACACCCTTAAAATCCTATTGGCCTGAATCACTGTATAATACATCTCAAAATCTGGTAAATCCAACCCCCCCTCGTTTTAGGAGCCATCAGTTTTTCATAGGATATTCTCGTTTTTCTGGGTTCCCACAGAAATTTCCCCAGTCCTATCTGAAATTGCTTAAAAAAGGATTTCGTGATTTTAAGTTGTGCTGCTCTAAAAATATATAGCATTCTGGGGAGAACATTCATTTTTATTATCACTGCTCTTGCCATCATCGGTAGCTTCAATTTACTCCATCTTTTCAAATCCATTGTTATTCGGTCTCCAGTTGCCTTAATATTGTTGATAAAAATTCTCTATTTTCAGTTGAAAAGTCAATCCCCAAATATTTTATTCTTTCTTCTGTCCTTATTCGTCCTATCAATGGTAGCATTGAAAAGGTGTAGGTGTCTTTAGAGGAATATTTTGTTTTTTAAATTTAGTTTGTAATTAGCAATTTCCTCAAAGGTTTGTATTGCTGTTAGTATTTTTCCGTATCTGACACCGTGTGGTACTGTATATATTTAAATCATCTGCAAAAGCAGCCATCCTAACCTTTATCCCAAGAAGTACAGGAGAATTATAAAAATCTTTTTGTTTCATATGAAGAAATAAAGGTTCCAAATACAGATTAAACAGTATGGGAGACAATGGGCACCCCTGTCGAGTTCCATTTTTAATTTGAATCCTTTTGGAACATTCATGATTTATATATAAACTAGTGTATGCATTCTTGTATAAATTTCTTAACATAGAAATAAAAAGCTGAGGTATATTGAAATATGATAATGTTTCAAATAAATAAGCCAAATTAACTCTATCGAATGCTTTTTGAGCATCAATTATTAAAGCATATATGTTCATATTTTTATACTTTGCATAAGATATTAAAGTATGAAGAGTTAATGTATTGTCTGTAGTCTGTCTCCCATCTGTAAACTCCGCCTGTTCTTCTGATATTATCAAGTTTATTATTTTTTTAATCTACTAGCTAGAATAGATGTCATGATTTTCATATCAATATTCAACAATGATATGGGCCTATAATTGTCTGGATTTTTGGGATCACTATTCTCTTTCAATAACAGAATTGTTCTTGAGGCATTAAAATGAAGATCATTGCTGCCATTCGAAATGATATAATTAAAGGTCTGTGAAAGTACTGTGCTCAGAATCCCACTAAAAGATTTATAAAATTCAGAGGTCATACCATCTGGTCCTGGGGCTTTATGTGGCTTTAGTTTCTTAATTGCCTCTAGAACTTCATCAACTGTAATCAATGCAGTCAATTCTCCCTGAGAATCCTCGTCAATCTTGGGAAAATTAATTTTCTGTAAGAACTCTTTTCTCTCTTCATCATGCTCATGAGTTTGTTGCTCACCATATATCTGATTAAAATTGATTCAAAAATCTTCATGACATCTGACTTATCAGTATATAACGTATTATTATGATTTATTTCGGTAATTAATCGTGTCGATTTCGTCTGATTAATAATACGGGCTAATGCTTTCGAGGGAGTTTGAATGTGATTTGCATATTTAACTAAACTTCTTTGTTCGTACAGTGTCAATTTTCTGTTATGCATAAGAAACAGCTCTTTCTGACATCTTAACAACTCAGTTTCTGTTTGCTCAGTGTAGTTACTCATCAGCTCCTGGTCCAATAATTGTACTTTAGTTTCCAGATCCAGTTGTTCTTTATTTTGGAGTTTTTTATAAGTCATTTTCAGAATTTTGAATTGTCAGGATCATGTGTTTTAAGCTTATTTAGACAAATTATGAAAGTATGAGGAATGCTTCCTTTTTCAATTTCTTCTTGTGAGGAAAAATGTGCTTTAAATAATTTAGTTTCTTCCATTGTACAAGTCACTCTAGCCACTGATAATTGTTTTGCAGAGTTTTGCTTGGCTGCATTCTCAGACCCTCCCAGATGATGTCAAAAATGAGATTTTAAATTCTCCTGTGAATAGAGATTTAGTTATTGATTCCTCCAAAAAAGAGTGATGATAGGGTAAGTTGATACAGGAATCAATCTTAAGATTTTTTGGTACTTTTCCCTTATCGGGGCAACAGTGTCAAGACAATCATTCAGCTGTAATCCAGTTCTTTAACATATCTGTTAAACATTTTATATAAAGATATCCATTCAATTAAATTATTTATTTATTTATACATATTTATATTTATACATATATACACACAAGACTCTTTATTTATATGTGTATACATTATATAACATATATACATATATCATACTTTTACCCAACATTTGATATATATATTTATTTTTATATTTTTACATATATAGACATGGATTTTTTATATAAATAGTATAGTATTCATTTTGTCCATACATTTGATGATCTCACATATATATAAAGGCATATGCTGGTCGTATAAACATATAGCTTATCATCATTATTAATCTATGAATAACATTGACATCACACATAGCTAATTACGATATTGTTTTTTATATATATATGCTTAAATGAGAATTTCCTCTTTTTGGCATTATATATATATATATATATATATATATATATAATTTATAATATACATTTTTGTATTATAGATTTTTTATTATATGTATTTATATTCTCTTACAGATTTATTCTATGAGATTTATTTATTTTTCTATTTATTTAATTATATTTGTATATATATTTATTTGAATAGCTTTAACTGAATGGATTTGATCATTTGAAATATGTTCTATTACATGATAGAAATTACATAAATTATATAAATATGTTTCTATTTTTATTTATGGATGCATTTTTACATATGAACAGAAGAAATAGAAAGAGAAGTTTACTAGAGCTGTTTTACACTGCCTTCCCGTGTATAAAGTGATTCTTTGTACTAAATCAAGGTGAATCAATTAATTGAATAATTATTTAATCAGATGCTTAATTGAATTGTTATTGGGTATATATACTCTGAGAGTTTATTGCTTTAACTGTGAAGATCTGAGGAAGCGCACTTTCGGTGCGTGAAAGCGCTTATCCACTCGTTATTTTACTGAATAAAGAAGTTTCTTGCATGGAATCTTGAAGTGGCTTTGTTTCCTGGTTGCCGAATCCGTCAGTGTTTTATGCAACAAACATATCTGTTAACCAAATATTCTGTTAATCTATTTAAATAATACATTTTAAAATAAAGACATTAACTGTAACTGAATTCACTTTATTTATATCTGTTAACAGATATGTGAAAGAAGTAGCATATAGCTGAGCGATCATGCTAAAACTGTTCTGATAATTTACACAGAGAAAATATATAAGAAAATCTCTTCAGACAGAATGTGGTAATTATTAATTATTGGTTTCATAGACATCTGCCACTAAAAATCACAAAGTGGTTAAATGAATGGCAACTTAAAGCTATCCCACTTTCTTGATTCCAACGGATTTTTGTTCTCGTAAGGGGCTAGTGGAGTGTTGTTCATGTCACTTGAAAATTGCTATCTACATGTTTTTCTTTTTTCTGAAGTGGTTAGAAAACACAACATTTGTGATTGGGCTTAGGCTTTCAGTTAAATGTTTACTTTTTTGTTGTGTCTTTTCGGCTTTTCTCGGTTAGGGGTCGCCACAGTGGCACTTCGGTCCGCTAATGATTGGTAGTTGAGTTTTACATGCCGAGTTATCAGCCCTGATGCACAACCTTCAACGAAGGTACGCCCATTCACGCATGTCTCCGTGCAGACGACGCTCTAACTGAGAATCGAACCGGACGTCATCTTACTGCGAGGCGACAACGCTGCCGCAGCACCACTACCGCAGATCGTAAAATAAAAACATACCTGAAGTTATACTTTTTCAAGCCGTAGATGATGCTTTACAAAAAAAAAAAAACGCATACTACCAAGCAGCTGTTTCTAGGATGACGATCGCATCTTTGCAGCTGTCTTTATGGCTCATTGACTGGATGTGCACCATGTGTACATTTTTATTTTCTGTGTATGACATAACGTATTTTTTTACAGTTGCCTATTTATATTATCAGAGAACTACATGAAAAGACGCTACATTCGGAGCTGTGTGACCACATTTAAACTGTTGCCCCGATAACGGAAAAGTACCAATTTTTCAACTCCCCCTTTTCCAGTAATTTCTAAGGGATTCTGTAAAACCTCATCCAGTTTTGGCAAAAAAAAAAAACAAAAACAAAATGAACATTCTCACCAAAATGTTGGTAAACAAACGTTTAAGAAGAAATGGCATGGGTGTTCCAAAAAGAATTAAGGACCACCCAAAACTAAGACGCCAGTCCAACAAGCTAGAATCACTGTTTAAGGGACCTTGTTCCCCTCTCCCACCCTGGCAGCCTCTTTTCTCTTCAAGAAAGTCTGAATCTCAGTTTTTTCCCTTAGTTTCAGACAAACTGGTTCTGTAGCTCATTCATCAGATTCACAGATGGCTTTTCAGGGGGGTAATTCCTCCTCCACCAAACCAGACTCTTATTTCCCCTTGTACTTAAGCACATGTTGTCCCAGCTTTTTATTCAAGGATGTTTTTAGTGTTAAAGAAAATATTTAGAGACCAGTACTGGATTTTTCTTTCCTAAACCTGTTTGTGATGGTGACCAAACTCAAAATTATGTAATTTCACAACCTGTTACCTCTTATTCCTCATTCAGTTTTCCTGATCACTCTAGATTTAAAAGATGCTTATCAAGTCCTTGTTCATACAGACTTAAGGCTTTTTTTAAGGTTTTGTGTGTCTGGATCACATTATCAGTTCTCTGCCTTACCCTTGGAATAAACACTGCATCAAGTGTGTTCACAAAGTGTCTAGCTCCAGTTGTAGCTCATTGCAGGCAATAGGGTATCCACATTTTAGTCAACTTGCTTATTTTTGTAGAGTCTTTTCCAAAGTGTCAGGCATCTCTCGATTTGTTGAGAGATCCCTTACACAAACTGGGATTCCAAAATAACATTCAAAAATCTTTTTCAAGTTCTTCTCATAAGATTGTTTTCTTGGGGTGTCAGCTAGACACCTCATTTCAAAAAGCTTTTCTTCCATAGGAAAATAGATCTATATCTGTTTCTAAGGGCTTTCACTAGGACATCACTGTGAGGGGAATATCTCAGTATTTTGGGTGTCATGGCATCTGTGATTTCACATGAGAAAGAGAAAATAGTATTTGAAGTCCGTTTGGTCCCAGCACCAAATTTTTGTCTTTTCAAATCCCAGTGCTGGGGTTTGTCTGAAGAGAAATCACTTGTGGAACTTGTGGAGACAGCAAATATTCATAAATCTGGGTTTCCACTTATCCCTTCCTGTCCCAAAGTAGTCAGTCACCACAGACGCTTCAAACTTTGGTTGAGAAGCAGTTTTAGGAGGAATAAAAGTGCAAGGTTGTGGGACACCAAGGGCAGATGCAAGCACGTAAATATAAATGATATGCTTGCCTTGATCAAGGCATTCAACTCCCTGAATAATCATTCGTCCCTGGGACCTCTTCAAGTTGTTACAGACAATACCGCAGTCATATGGTGCATCAACAAGCAAGGGGGATATAGCTTGGGTTATAGCCTCACAATACAGTCTCATTCTGTAGGCATCCTACATTCTGTCAAAGCAAAATTGTGTGGCAGACAAGTTGAGCAGTACAAGGCCCGTCATATATTCAAACTAGATCGCGGGGATCTTTCAAGATTTGATTCATCTGTGGGGAGTTCCTGTAGTAGACCCATTTGCCTCCTCCCTGAATAATCAGCTGGCCAGATTTTGGTCTAGGACTCCATGCAATAAGGCCTGGAAGACAAATGCCTTTTTTATTTTTTACAGGAATGTTTCTATATGCTTTTCTACCCTTTCTGTTTATATCCAGGGTACTTATGAAAATTCAGGAGGAATCTCCTAGGCCATCGTCCTTTGGCCCAGCCAGCAGTGGTTCTCTCTTCTTTTGGAAATTGCCAGGGGCAGTTACCACAAGTTTCCTCACAGAACAAATGTACTCACACAAGATCAGGGGTTTTTGACCCACCTTGACCCCAATCAACTTCAGCTGATTGCCTGGATGATAGGGCCTCAATTCCCTTTAGGCATATGTTTACTGAGAAAGTGCAACAGATGCTAATGGAGGCAAGAAAACCTACTACTAGAAAATTATATATTAGCAAACGGAAAAGGTTTTCTGTTTGGTGCCAATAATGTAACCAGCACTATTCAGGGCTATTTTTCCTCTGGTATTTGTGTGTTATTTTACTTTGGCCTTTCTAATTCTCCATCAAGGTTAATTTATCAGCCATTTCAGTAGGTCTGCCCATGGATCCTCCTCTTAAAAAACATTTCGTATCAAAATATTTTGAAAGGGTTTTTGCTTAAGAGGTGTCCAAGAAAACTGATGGCCCCTTCTTGGGATTTAATTTTCTGTTGGAGAGGCTAACACTTGCCCCATTTAAACCAGCTAATCTGGGTGACTTGAGGTTCTTCACATGAAAAACAGTGTTACTGATTGCTCTGACCTCTACAACAAGGGTATATGATGAGTTGCAAGCTCTTATGTTGAGTAAGCCCTATCTCATTCTCCATAGGGACGGAGTTTCTTTGAGAGCTAATCCTTCTTTTGTGACTAAAATGGTATCAAAGTTTACTTTAAGGCAGACTTTCCATTTCCCTGTTTTTTTCTGAAACTAAAAATGAGGGAGAAAGGAGATTCATTATTTTAGATGTCCCCAGAGAACTTGGTACTACCTCGACAGAACTAAATCTTTCATTTCAATTATTCATTTGTTATGAAGGTAAGAAGGGACAGCCTGTGTCAAAACAGACTAAGGCTATTACCTTTTGTTATGCTCACCATAACAAAAGTATTCCACGCAGGGTCAAGGCCCAGGGCTTTGGCATCATCTTTGGCTTTTTGGAAAGGGTTGGCTTCTAGAAGTATTCTAGAAGCAGCCTCTTTGTTCTCTGTATATAAAAGCACTTGGGTTCATAGGTTGGTACTAGGCTATCGGCCCTAGGGCCTATACAAGCCTAGCCATAACAATTCTCTGGCTATTTCTTCCCACAAGATTTACTTTTGTCTTATTTCCTTCTCTAGGTCCAGATAAGCCTTTGTTAGGACCATTCTCCAGGGGCTTCTGGTCTCTTCTCCTTCCACCTCCCAGATGTTAACTAGGTTAATCTACCCGTATAGCTTAAGCTACTGAAGCAGTGATCAATATGATGAACATCGTAGTGTTGTGTATGTAAACTACCAATAACAGTAGATGTCCAAATGGTGACTTCTGCAGTAGCCGTTCCCACCCTCCATCACCCTTGTTTTTTGGTGTGCGTTTTATGTGAGAGTGGGGACATTTATTTTTTGTTCCTAGCTTTGACCTTTCAGGGCTCAGTCCCTCTCTCTGTTGGCAGGAAAGTTCTGAAGGGCTGTACGCCCAAACTTATCTGATATTGTCAATTTTCATTCAATCACCAATTAATGGGTTTGGATCCGATCTGACTCTGGTGTTGTAAAAGCTTGTAGCAACTTTGAACTCTCTAGCTTCTTCCTTACCCACAGTGCACCAAACCTAATTACCTCAGATCTCAGTTACTGCTTGACCGTGAAAGACATGGTGACTGAATACTCTCAAGCTAAGCTATATATATATATATATATATATATATATATATATATATATATTTTTTTTTTGTGGGTTTTCGGATCCCACTTAGCCACTTACAAAAGCTTAGGCTCCAAAGCTCAGGCTCCTCCACTACCCGCAATGCCTCACTCTTTCCTGGTTACCTCCGATCTCATTTGTCGCTCTGGGAGAAGCATCGCGGTCCATTGTCTCGAGCTCCAGTGAGAGAAAGTTTTGTCTGTAGTCATAAGTTAAGTGTTTTTTTTCTTTTTTTAGTGTAGCTTCCCTTACACTTTTCAGTACTCTACCCTCTGACTCTGTTCTTTTTTTTAAAAAGAATCCCAAGACCTTTGATTTTGCAGATGCCCTCTGCTGCGTGGGCAGCATCTACCATTGTAACTGTTTCCCACTTTAGCTCTGCGGGATTATTCTCCCTGCGATTTCTGAAAAGAACCCTGAGATTTCTTAAACCACAGTCCCGCCACCCCACTGATTCCTGGAGAAGGATCTTTGAGGGTAGAAAACAGATTCCGATGGCAGTTTTTTTCCCACATTTCTTGCTACAGGAGTGTCTCTCTCTAAAAGTGGGCCCAAACAAAGATGATCTGTCAAAAGGGGCATTGGCGAAGAACGCCTTGAAGGGTTCCGCGAAGTCACAAGTGTAAGGGAAGCTAAATCAAAGGTCTTGGGATTCTTTTTCAGACAGCCCCTTTCAACAATCCTGAGGGGTTGGCCGGCTGTTTTTCTCTAGAAGCAGTCGGGCGGTGCTTATTCTTGAATGCAGACGCCTGGCTAGCCATCACAAGTGATCACTGGGTGCAAAGGATCATATCCAGGGGATACTCTGTTCCCTTTTCAAAATTCCCCAAACCAAAGACATCTCCCTTGGATGTTCCACTCATTCAGAGCGAGGCAGTGGAGTTGGAGATCTCAAAGCTGCTACAAAAAAAGTCATCCAGAAGGTCCCAGCAGATCAGATCGAATCAGGCATTTATTCAAGATTCTCTTTAGTACAAAAAAAAAACTAAGTATCTCAGGCCCATCTTGAACCTGGCATCCTTGAACAAGTCAGTAAAAACAGAAAAGTTCAGGATGGTCATGATCCAGTCCATTATACTCCTTTTGAAAATGGATGACTTGGATGTGCTCAGTGGACCTAAAGGATGTGTACTACCACATCAAGATGGACAGGCGCTCCAGAAGGTACCTGTGCTTTAGGCTGGGAGATGGTCGTTATCAGTTCAGAGCACTTCCCTTTGGTCTCATCACAGCCCCCAAGGTGTTCATAAAATGCATGGCAATAGCTGCAGCTCATCTCAGACTGCAAGGATTCCACATTTTTCCATACCTAGATGACTGGCTCCTAACAGCTGCAACCAGGCATCTACTGACCCAAACCAGGAACTACCTCTTACAGCTAGCTCCTACTTTGGGCGTAACAATCAACTTACAAAAGTCCCAGCTTCAGCCATTTCAGAGCATATATTTCATATGGGCTTATTTGGATACGACCAAGACCTTGGCCTACCTTACTCTGGACTGGATTTCAAACCTAAAACTACATGTCAGACAGATTTTGTCAGTCCCAGTTCCTCCAACCCAAGTAGCACTCAGAGCCCTGGGTTCCATGGCTGCCACTATACCTATGTTACCAACAGCATGCCTACACATGAGAATTCTGCACTGGATCTTAGCAGTCCAGTGATCACTACTTCAACCCCTCAGATATCCAATGAAATTATCATGTGTGCAAGGATTCTCTCCTCTGGTGGCTTTACTCCCCGGAAATTCTTCAAGGATGCCCCTTTGTTCTTCCTCCCCCAAATGCCATGTTGATCATGGATGCCTCCCAGGTGGGGTGGGATGGGCATTTCCTGAATCGAACGGTCCAAGACATGTGGACGTTACAGGAGACCAACTTGCATAACAATGTCCTGGAGATGAGTGGCCCTTTTAGCATTGCAAACATTTCACAACTTCCTTCCTCCAGGGACTGTTAACAATACAAATGGATAATATGTCGGTTGTTTGGTACATCAAAAAACAAGGGGGAACCACATCCTACCCCCTGTGCCAAGAAGCAGTGAGAGTGCGGCAGTGGACAATTTCTGTCAACCACTTTCTGATTGATGAGCCTGTCTGCTAGAATGTTGCATTCTCCCGGAATGCGTGTTGCAGAGTCTTATTAAAGCCTCACCACTGGTCTCTGAAGCAGTCAGTGGCAAACATGATCTCCAACAAATGAGGTCATCCTTGCTGCAATCTCTTTGCATCTCCCCACAGCATGTGCAGCAGGTTCTTCACCTTGGGCCAGTGTTTCAATTGACAATACTTGTTCAGCTGCCTTGTGGTCTAATTCCCACATCTTCATTTCCCACTACAGGCTTGACCTTGTGTCCAGACGTAGAGGTGGTTTTGGTTCTGCAGTGCTCTGGAATATCCTTCCATGAAAGCCACCCAAGGTTAGTGTAGCTGAGGACACTGTCCCACATGTCGAAGAAAAATGAAAATGACATCAGATAAAGAAGTTATGTACTTACCATAACATTCCATCTGTGTTGTCTTTTTCATTCTTCCTCTGCTTTTCCTCCCTCCTTCCTTCCCCCGTCCTTTTATGAATGATCTGACAGATATGTTTATAGGAACCTCTGTTCCTTGTTGAGTTTCTGTTCTTTCTCTATTTCTTTATTGGTAGCTGTCAGTATTGATGTATAAATATATTTGTGATATTATTGGTAAACATGGTAGCAGCAAACTTGATCTGAGGTAACCAGGGGGAGTGAGGCATTCTGGTCTGGGGAGGAGCTTGAGCGTCAGACCCTAAGCTTTTGTAAGCAGCCGAATCAGATTTGAGATGCCACAGGTCGAGGAAGAATGAAAAAGGCAACACAGGTGGAACATATTATGGTAAGTACATAACTTTTTTTCTTGATCTAAACTTTTACCGCTGTCAGAACGTTTGTCCCCATCGTTTACTAGTTAAATAATTTTTCACTGACCTTTTGTACGTTTCATGCTCTTAATACTGTTGATAGTATTGCTGTCCACCTTCTACACCAGGTGTAATATGTAGATACCATTGTTAGTAATTTCTCTTTTTTTTCCGTCTGTTTTTAAAAAAAAAAGGAAAAGAAAAAATTTTTCTCTAGTGCTAATAACTATCACTTTAACCTTAATTCTGTTTATAGTGTTTTTATTGACTGTCTTAACATTTTACTGTTTGTGTAATGGCTGAGAAAGGACCTGTGAGGTTTAAGTGCCTTAAATGTAGGCATAAAATTCCATTCTCAGATCCCCACACACTGTGTGTACTGTCTAGGTCCCCTCCATTTACAGGAGGACTGTGCCATATGTAACAGATAATCCAAGAACTCTTACAGAGAGAAAGAGCAAACTTATTCTTAAAGACATTCTGTCTACCTCTTTGGAGGAGGCTTTATCTGGAGTTTCTCCTTCAAAATCAAAAAAGACAAAATCATCCTCTCCAAGTCCTTCTTTTTCATCTTCATGGGCTTTGGAGCAGGCTAGAAAGGGACAACAAGACAAAGTCGTCCTCTCAAAATCCTCCTTTTTCATCTTCATGGGCTTCGGAGCAGGCTAGAAAGGGACAAGTATCTGGACAATCTGAACGTAAAAAAGATCAAGTCCTGTATATCTATGACAAACTAGATATTCTCTCTCTTTGGACCCCATGCCTTTGAGGGTTCCATCACCATTCCTTGGAAGACCGAAATCTCCATCTGCCCTGTCAGCTTGCTCTTCCAAAATTTTCACAGAAGAAGATGTGGAGAGACTGGTGAGAAGGATTTTCTCGGCACAGAGCCAGTCCTATCGGCTCCTACCCCTTCGGATCAGGAGGTCCTCCACTACCCTTACCAGTTTCTCCTCGGAGCCCTTGGATCAGAGTTGCTCAGCACAGTCTTTCTCGGATCCGAGGATTACCTTATCATTGGATCCGAAGCTTGCTTTGAGAACTTCAGTCCAGTCAGATCCGTAGAGCTTTCTGACCTAAGACTACCCTGTCAGAACTGAGGTGTTAGAGTTCACTTGAAGCTTTCAGAGCCATCTCTGCACCTTGGGGCCTCTGCAAGGGTTAGTTTGGCTCTGACTTCTGCCTGGGGAGGGCTGTCTTTGGAGCAGGGTGGGACCGGGATCCAGAAGTTCTCCTTGGATCCGGGATCCTGTTCCTCTCTAGGATGGTCTGCCTTTGAGGTTATGGAGAGAGCCCTGTCTACATCTGTGACACAGACATTTCCTCCCCCCTCGGATCTTCAACCTGTTACCTTTCTATCTCTGCTCTTGGAGTCTCATCTTTCTTCTCCACAGAGGCAACTTGTACTTAAACCCCAGGCTTCCCAGCAGGGTGTCCTCATTTCTTCTGATACCTCCCCGGAGCATCCCACAGAGGAGGTACCCAAGACAAAAACATGCAAGAGGAAGCACTTGGATTCTCCAGAATCTGACGCAGAAGGTACGGATTTTGATGAAGGTGAAGGATCCCTACGGTCACCTCCTGATGATGTCTCATTTGGAGACATCCTAGAAATCCTGAAATAGAGAGATGGCTGGAAGTCCAGCAACCCTTTATCTGAAGAATCTGTACTCCTAGAGGTGTTCGATGCCGGTCCTTTTACCTCCTGTGTGACTTCACCCACCGAAGAGCTTATTGAATTGATCTCTCAACAGGCATTTAAAGATCCTGACACCACTGAGGCAATACCTCAGAAACCTGACAAAATTATGATGGTACTGGAAGACAAGCGGATGTGGGCTAAAGGGGTGCCTGTTGATGCCATGGCAGCTGTCACTAAGAAGGAACTAGCTGACTAATTAGCTAACTAGTTGTAATGTTCACCCCCCCCCCCCTCCCAGCAAGGAGTCTCTGGCAATGGACAGGTTTGGGAAGCATGTCCAAGCTTCAGTGACTTTCACCTTAAGGTCACTGAACTGTTTGGCACATTTCACCAGATTACAGAGGGACCTGATTAAGGAACTTTCAGACACCCTGTCAGGATCTGTTACTGAAGAAGTACAAGCATCTGTTACTTCCCAGTTGGCTACCTTACAATCAATATCCAATTCCTCCATGAGACTCGCTTCTCATGTAGCAGAAGGAACCTCAAGGGCAGCAGGTTTAGGCATTTCCATAAGGAAACCTGCCTGGATGCACTTGTGTGATTTTAGCTGAGCCCTTCAAGTCTTCGTTCATCAAAGCTCCCTTTTACAGCACTGCTTTGTTTGGCCCCAAAGTAAAAGAAACTTTATCCAGGTGTGAGAAGGATGAAAAGACCCTCCCTGCTGTGGGCGTATGTTTTCCCACCCTCAAAGTTCCTTTTTGAGGAATCAACAAGATGGAGGAAAGATGTGGTTCAAAAAGGCCTTTCCGTGGAGGTGGTTTCCCCATGGGCGGGGGGGGGGGGTTCCAATGTTAGACACCACTCATGAGGCAGAGGTGGTCCGCAAAGCCAAGTGTCCAGAGATTTGTTCTTTGGCAGACCTTTCCAACACTACTGAAAGGAGGCCCGATTGTCCCCCTTTCGAGGCAATCTGCCGTTTTTCCCTGCACCAGAGAGCCTGGCTAGAGATAACAGATACTGGGTGCAGAGCATCACTTTCAGAGGTTATATTCTACCCTTTTCTCTTCCTCCTCCCCATTCAAGAAGAATCCTCGAGGTTTCACCCAGTCGGAGGGAACAAGCGGCAATTCAAATAGAAAAGCTGCTAGAAAGAGTCATCCAAGAGCCCCCCCCCCCCCCGACCAGATAGAATCCAGAGCTTGCTCAAGATTCTTTTTAGTGCCAACAGGGGACTGGAGACCAGTTTTGGATCTTAGCAACTTAAGCAACTCCATTCAAAAAAAACAAGCTTTAGATGGTCACAGTTCAATCCATTCTTCCATTTTTGGAAGAGGATGACTGGATATGCTTGATAGTACACATTCTGAAGGTCTATCACATAAAAATGAACAGGCATTCCAGAAGGTTCTTACACTTCTGGCTGGAAGCCAGTCATTACCAGTTCAGAGTTTTGCCCTTTGGTCTCACCACAGCCCCCAGGGTGATCACCAAGTGTATGGTAGTAGCTCACTTGAGACAGCTGGGATTTCGGGTGTTTCCATATCTGGACTCCTAGCTCATCTCTACCCCGACCAGGCATAAGCTAATAATGACAAGTGAAAAGTTATCCAGACATGTGCTGTTCTGGGTATAAGCATAAACTATGAATAATTTAATTTAGACCCAACTCAAAAGATAGAGTTTATAGGAGCACCTCTCAATGCAAAATTGACCATAGCCTGACAGTTTGGGTATGTAGAAGATACCCTGTAGCTCTGGAGCTGGCTGACTGTTATCCTTGGCAGGATATAATCTGTATAGCTAAGACTACTGCAGCAGTGATCATTTGAACATTTACTGTTCTGGTAAGTTTTACTCACAGAACTGTGTTGTACATTTCATGCTGTTTGTTTTGATTTTGCTAAGGTATTTAGCACTGTTCTACATTAGGGGATAGTGGATTAAAAGCATTAAATGTCAGTCACTGCATAGTTCACAGGCAATATATCTGACAAATAAGGAAATTATCCTGAAGTTTTTCTCAGGCTTGAATGCATAATAAGTGGTAAACCTAGTAGAGGGAGTGCTATTTTATAATGAAACCAAGTCCCAGCTATGACACTAACATGGATGTGTCCAAGTTGCCAGAAGGCTTCAAGATCAGGTAGTGCATTATTTACTGCCGACACTGAGCAGCACTGACAAAGTTTGAACTGGAATTGGTACTAACTTTATGCTGTCCTGGAAAGGCTAAAAAAGGCACAGCGTGTGTGGCATGGTCTTTGGCCAATAGGCAAAAGCCATGGAATGAGAGATACAAGCAGCATTTCATCCCATGTTAATACATAGTTGATCCCCATAGAATGACAGCAAGTTCCTGAAACCAATGATTTTTTCTTTTATGTAGCCAACATTCTGGGTGAAGGTAGCATTCTACTTGGCACCAGAGTATCGCCTGTATTTGACATTTGCATAGTGAGAGCCATCATATCTTTCGGCACCTCAAGCCATTCACAATCTAGCACAATTGTGGATCCATATTTGTCCAGTGTCAGTAGATCCAGTAGATCCCTTGTAATATCACACATTCTGGCACTAGATAAATTAACACTGCTGAAGGTGAAGCTAAATTAACCATTTTTTTACCCCAGCAGTGTAAACTTTCCCTGGAAAGGCAACAAAAGCCCTTAACAAATTTAAATGCTGTGACTCATATCTGGTATTTAGAGTTCAAAGACCTTGTCATTGTATCCATAAAGATTTTACCCCAGTGATTGTATTTGGTGGTAAACCATCTGTTTGGGGGGGGGGTAACTGCAGTCCATTGAAGTACCTGTTGTCAGTTGTTCTCTAACTACTTTTGCCTTTGTGGCCCCAAATTCAAAATCAGTTCTCTAATTCATGACCCAAGTAAACTCCTCTCCATCCAGCTGCTTCACTCTGGTGTAAGGCACATTGGATTTTTGAATTTTTTTTTTAACAGAAATGGTCTGTTATAAATGTTGAATGCTGTACTAATGCATTAACCACCAACAGTCTTATCTTCACAAAGTCCTTCTCAACAGATGGTGTATGCACTTATGAAAAGTTAAGTATGGGCCCTGCTCCATTCTGCCCTTGTTCCACTTCACTCCCCGACACTACCCTCAGTTCCCACCCACCCCCACTACATCTACATTTATATTATCCAGACACACCAATCAGTAATACTAAAGCCCTCCTATCCATCTTAAACATACACCCCTTAAAATTACATAATCTTTTAGCTCTCTATTACTCATCACTCCTAGTTGTAGCTCAGCCTTTCATCACTACGTCCTTGTTGCTTCCAGTGCACGTATAACCACTAACTGTGTTTTACACCTCTTGTATAGTTTCTATCTATTCTACCATCAAGCATATATTACTTACACAACCCACAATTTCTCTCCCAAACTACTTATCCTGTGTATGTCACTCCCAAGTTATACAACAATAGCAGTATGAATTGCTTAACTATAGGATTGAGTCTACTACTGCTATGCCTTAGCCACCTCACCTGTTACCAAATACACCAGACTTGACACTGTCATCTCCCCAACTAAGTACTTAACAGATGACCTATCCCACTTCAAGTTAATATAATAACAGCCAGCGTCTATCAGGGCACACTGCACGTCTGTTTCAAACTTAAACCACTTACCAACAAGTACACCTAAAATGACATCCTGTGCTAGAACAGTAATAAAAAAAAATATCTAAAAACCCTAATCCAACATACATCAGTCCTAACCAGTGGTGATATTCCCCCTAATCCAGGCCCAACAAAACTCATCTCAGAAGAAAACAAAGTCAGTAGTACTAAAGAAAACCAAACAGCACCTTATCCGTCTAACATTAATCAGCTAACTTTCATTACTCTAAACTCTAGAAGTATTTGTAATAAAATCACAGAACTCCATGCTTGGATAGCTGTTCAGAAACCTAGTAACCTATCCATAACAGAAACATGGTTACAACCGAATATTAGCAACACTGAAATATTACCACCAAAGTATAAAATAATAATAAGTGGCCGATCTAAAAGGAAAGGTGATTGTATAGCAATAATATACCCAGATTGTCTCAACCTAATCCTTAACGCCCCCATGCCACAATTTGATAATGCAGAACTTCTTATCACTTTCCTCAGACTTAAACACACACAAATCTGTATCGTTACTTCATGTATTCCTCCAGGCAGTAATATCAGTGTATTAGAAGACCGTTTATACTGGACCTCAGCTTCTATCCCTCAGGTAATGGTCGTACTAGGGAATGTTAATATTAATTGGCTCGACCTTATATCTGCCTCGCCAAAATTTAGCACAAATCTTTTTGAATACAGTTGGTGCAATCTCCAACATACTGTAGCAAAAACTCAAATTCCATACTAGGCTGGATCTTAGTATCCGATCCCAGTAAATTACCTCATCTGACATCCTTTCAAATCCCCTCAGTGACTGTCTCCCTGTCTTTACCAAATGTCATACACAAAATCCTCCAAAACAGCAAACTATTAAAAACTGTTCATAACACAATGAATTTTAACCCTCAGGCATTCAAAAACATCCTTTCCTCAGTAAAGTGGAATATACTAAGAAATACCCCACTTGATTACGTTGTTGAGAAATTTAACTCAATATTTCTTAACACCTTAAACAAAATGGCACCCCCCCCCCCAAGAAATAGGGAAATAAAACCAATAGATGCACCCCGGTTAACTAACACTACAAGAAGACTAATGCAAACTAGAGATAAAGCCTGGAAAAGCTGGCAGACAAACAAAACTCCACAAAACCTCCAGCGATATAAAAGTCTTTGTAACCAAGCCAAAAAACATACTATAGCGAACCCCAAAACAATTGCACAGCCAATCTCAAGAAATTCTAGTTAACCATTAAGATGATACTGCAACCCGGGCAAAAATATAATCCCAGTCCATGTCCAAGTAGTACACATATGGACACTGCTATACAACTTAATACTTACTTTGTAGACAGTGTAGCATCTATTACAAAACAATTTAGTCATAGTACTGCAGATCACAAACGGTAAACAACTATTACCTCCTCATTTACATTTCAACCAGTATCTACAGCCCATGCTGATCATCTGCAGATAATCTACCCAGTGAATTCCTTAAAATAACAGCAAGTACTGTATGTTACCCCTATATCCATACTAAAATAGATACATATAGGAAAACAATGTCCCCAAATCTGGGAAAAAAAATCACATCTCGTTCCCCTCCGTAAAGGTGGTACAGTAAACTCTGTTACCTGGAACTCAAATAGCTGGCACTCTCAAGCAACCGGCAAAAAAATATTGAAGAAATACAGTGCAATTTTCATGTGTTGTACTTTGTTTCCCCCCAGCAGAAACATACCATGTGATAGTGTTCAATCTCGCCGTTTGTTCTTACACATGGGTTCGGAGCCGATCCTCGGCTCCGTGCCGGCCTCTTGCAAGCTCTGCATCGAGAAGAAGCTCGAGACAATCTAATACCCACAATCCCCCTCTGCCTTTACCTCAGATCTAGTTTGCCGCTGCTGCATTCGCATCGTTGGGAGCTAGCTCGAGGGTTTTCTAAGCTAAGATATAACTTTTTGTTGTATTTTACTGAGAATTTTATTTAACTTAATATTGTTAGTATTACTGGTGTGATTGTGTTCTGGTTCCGTAGTTCTTTGGTACCGTTAACCCTTTTATCGGTATTTTTGTCGGGCCTACACCCTTACCATATACTGCTATATTGAGTCAAATTTACCTGATTGTGACTAACCGGATTTGACATTTACCTGATTGTGACATTTACCTGATTGTGACTATTTTGCGGATTTGACTGTGTTTTTGTTCTAGGCTTGTTTATTACCTACAATGTCTGAGAAGGCAAAGTCTGGTTTCAAGCGTTGTCAGTGTGGCCAAAAAATGTCGGTCACTGACAACCATAGTTCCTGTGTCTACTGCCTTGGCCCTCTCCACTTACAAGAGGATTGCTCCATTTGTCACTCTTTCAGTGGGAGGGTCATGACAGATAGGCGCAGGAAACTAATGGACAGGGGTCTGTTGAAACCAGCTTTCCAAGAGGCTTTGGATGCTTCTGACCAGGCATCGAAGTCCTCTAAGGAATCGAAGACATCGGAGCCCAAGTCATCGGCTCCGAGCTCTTCTTCAAAGGTTAGATCACCGGTTCCACAGACAGTGTTCAACTGGTGTCGGTTCCTGAGCCTCGAGTCTTGGAACCGGTGATGGAGCTCCCTCCCGGCCATATTGAGGTCGGCTCCGTCTTCGGTTCCTGTTCCTCCTCTAAACTTTCGATGTCGATGTGGATCGTGTGGTGCAGAAGCTGCTGGAGCATTCGGCCCTCTAAACTTATTTCGGTTTCCACCCAGCTGGTGTCGAAACTTGAAGGCCTTCCTGTTTCTCCATCCATTCCTCCTCGAGACCGATTCAGTCTTGAGCCGGAAGAGGCTGATCTGCTGATTGTGGAGCCCTCGGGTCCAGAACCGTCCTTTTCTCGGTCTGTTCCTCACCTCGACTCCGTCGTTCCGGAGTCTCGGAGCCGACGGTCTGTTCTTGGTTCCGGGGCGAGTCGAACCGGTGTCTGTTCCGACTCTCCCCTCGGGCCTCGGCACGGATCGATTCGGCTCCGTCCTCGGGTCGATGCCTTCGGTGCCCGTGTCGGGATTCTTCCCATTTCTTGGAGATTCTTCGATGCGGGACCGGCGTTCGACCTGATGGGGTAGGTGTTGTCTACCCAGACAACCACATCAGTGGAAGCAGTTTCTCCTCCCCATAAAGGGCCTTTGTCTTCATCTGCACCCACGGCCACATCCAAGCGTCGGGCACCAGTGTCTCAGCCACCCCTGGAGGTGCCCCTCTTCCTCGAGGCTTCTTCGGATGCTCCCCACGAGGAAGTCCCTAGGAAGAGACTGTGTAAGAGGAGACACTTGGATTCTCCACAAGAATCCATAACATCTGATACTGACTTAGATGAGTCAGAAGGGTCCCCTAAGTCACCTTCAGAAGATGTCTCTTTTCAGACATTTTGGAGATCCTGAAGCAGAGAGGTGACTGGCAGTCCCTTCCCCCTTCTGAGGATGAGTCAGTTCTGCTGAAGGCATTTGGTGCTCGCCCTTCCTCCTCCTGGGTCACTCCGCCCTTGACGAACTAATGGAACTTATTGCTCGAAGGGCGTGGGGCTCCTGACACAGTGGAACCTGTTCCTAGGAAACCGAACAAGTACATCACAGCACCTCAGGATAAGTCCTACCTTACTAAAGGAGTTCCAGTAGGCGCTATGGTGGTGGCTGCAGCCACGAAAAGGAGATGTCGGAGTCTTCCTGTCCATCCGCCTAATAAAGATTCTAGGACGATGGATAGATATGGGAAGCGCATTTTTAGTTCAGCGGCTTTTTCCATGCGGTCCCTGAACTATTTGACCCATTTTACACGTCTGCAGAGGGATCTAGTCAAAGGGTTGGGAGATACCTCCAGGGTTCTACAGATGCAGCTGTCTCAGAGAAAGTGACAGCGCAACTTAATACCCTAACATCGATTGTTAACTCGTCCATGAGGCTGATTTCCTCACGGCGAAGGTTCGATAGGGCAGCAGCTTCAGCGATTGCTCTTAGACAATCCTGGATGCGCCTATGCTCTTTGCGGAAGCCTTCAAGTCTTCCTTTACAAACGCCCCATTTGACGGTGCCACTCTTTGGCCCCAAGGTAAAGGAGACCCTTACCGGTGTGAACAAGAGGGAAAGACTGTCTGCTGTCGGAGTCCGTTTTCCACCCCAACCAGACCGTACCCCAAAGGGCAACGCGGTGGGAAAATGTGGTTTGAAACAAAATCAAGGGTCTTTCCGGGCACACAGGGTGATGCCCCTCTAGAGGCAGAGGAGGGGCAGAGGTGGAAGACGCCGCAGAGGGGTCCGCAACATCAAGGTGACAGGGATACACTCCCTGGTAAACCTTTCCAGCACTCCTGAGAGGAGGCCCGACTGTCCTGCTCTGGTGGCAGTCGGGGTCGCAGCCTTTTACCCTCAGGCCTGGCAAGATATAACTACAGACAATTGGGTAAAAGCGTAGTTACCAGAGGTTACACCATACCCTTTCTATCTTATCCCATTCCAAAGAAAAGACTCCCAGATGTACCGCCCCATCTGCGAGAGCCAGCAGCTTTAGAAATTTCAAAGTTGTTAGACAAAAGAGTCATCCAGCCAGTCCCAGCGGACCAGCAAGGATTCGGGACTTACTCAAGGTTCTTTTTAGTTCCAAAGAAAACAGGGGACTGGAGGCCCATTCTAGACCTGAGTTACCTCAATACTTTCGTCAAGAAAGAAAAGTTCCGAATGGTCACGCTTCAGTCGATCCTTACATTTCTGCAGAAGGACGAGTGGATGTGCTCGATAGATCTAGAGGATGCATACTACCACATCAAAATGGCCAGGGCATCCAGAGATCATTTGCGCTTCCGGCTGGGAGCCAGTCACTTTCAATTTCGAGCCCTGCCCTTTGGTCTGACCTCAGCCCCCAGGGTCTTCACCAAATGCATGGCAGTGGTAGCGTCTCACTTGAGACATCAGGGATTCCAGGTGTTTCCGTATCTGGACGACTGGCTCCTTTCAGCCACCACCCGGCGTCAACTACTGCAGGCCAGAGACTATGTTCTTCAACTGTGTGTTCACCTAGGGATCTCCGTAAATTTGGAAAATCCTTACTTCAGCCATCACAAAATATCTTGTTCATAGGAGCAGAGTTAAACACACGGCAATTAATTCTGAGGCTTCCCACAGAAAGGATAGTATCGCTGCAGACTCACATACGTCTTCTGCTCTTGTCAAGGAAATCTCCTGCAAAACTAGTTCTGAAGGTGTTGGGCCTCATGTCAGCCTCCCTTATTGCAATTCCCTGGGAAGGCTGCACATGAGAGTTCTACAATGGCTACTGTTTGCTCAATGGTCATTTCAACAGCTACCTCTAACACACGAGATTCTCATAACAAAGACTTGCAAAACAGACCTAAACTGGTGGCTCCAAACGTGCAACCTTTCCCAGGGAGGCCGTTTGTGCTACCGCTAATCTACGGTGACCACGGACGCTTCCCTGATAGGGTGGGGGGGCATCTTTCAGGGACATACAGTCCAAGGCGAATGGACCAATTTGGAGTACAATCTGCACATCAATGTACTAGAGTTGAGGGCAATGTTTCTAGCGTTGCAACACTTTGCTACCCTTCTTCCTCTAGGGACTATTGCAGTTCAGACGGACAACATGTCGGTAGTCTGGTACATAAACAAACAAGGGGGAACCAGGTCCTATCAACTATGCAGAGAGGCCATGAGAATTTGGCAGTGGGCAGAGTCCACGTGTCGCTTTCTAATAGCAACGCACATCCCGGGGTCATCCAACGTCATAGCCGACAAGCTGAGCAGAGCAATTCTGCTACCACGTGGTCTCTAAACAGTCAGTGGCGAAAAGGATTTTTCGCACATGGGGCCAGCCTTCCTGCGACCTGTTTGCGTCTCCAATGAACGCCAAATGCAGGAGCTACTTTGCCCTATTACCCCCTCAGGGAAGTCCCCAGGGGCGACTGGTTTCGATTGGCCCCTGGGACTCCTGTACGCATTTCCTCCATTTCCTCTGATAGCGAAATTACTCCAGAAAGCCAGGAACCTTCACAGGACGATAATTCTCAGTGCTCGGTTCTGGCCTCGTCAAATTTGGTTTCCCTCCTGAAAACTCACTGCATTCGGGGACCCTGGATTCTGGACCCAGAGCGGATCTGTTGACTCACTCGTCAGGGGTTCCCCATCCCGCTCCTGTCACTCCATCTAGCAGCTTGGCTGCTCCAATTCCCAACTTAGCCAGGTCTGATCTCTTGTCACCAGCAGTTCAGAATATATTAGTGGCATAAGGCTTCCACTACTAAAACATATACTAGCAAATGGAAGCGGTTTGTATTCTGGGCGAATACACACCACGTTGATCCCTTTACAGCTCCTTTGAATAAGATTTTAGAGTTCTTGACAGACTTATTTCATCAGGGTGCTTCTCCTGCTACTCTAAGAGTTCAATTGGCTGCCATTTCAATTTCCATGTGGAAGAGTGTGGAGCTCCTATCATGGCTCACAGACTTTGTAAAGCCTTCTTAAAAGGAGTTTTTCATATTAGACCTCGGTCAGATCTCCACCTTGGAGTCTAAACTTGTTACTATCTAAATTAATGTTGCCCCTTGAACCTGCCTCTTCTTGCCCATTAAAATTTTTGTCCTGGAAAACTCTCTTTCTGGTAGCCATTACTTCTGCTAGGCAGTGTCTGAACTTCAGGCTCTCTCCATCAAGCACCCTTATCTAATCTTTCACTCTGACAGAGTTTCTCTTCACCAATTCATCCTTCCTCCCTAAAGTGTGTTCTATTAACAACATTAATCAGTCCATTGAATTACCCACTTTCTTCAAAACCACTCCAACAAAATGGAGTATATGTTGCACAAATTGGATGTTCACAGACAGCTAAGGTTTTATTTGGATAGAACAAAAGATCACAGGAAAACAGATCAACTCTTTGTGGCTTTTGCTGATAGCAGGAAAGGACTTGCAGTTACCAAAAGAACTCTTTCAAAGTGGTTATCTGATTGTATAATCTATGTATGATTCTCTTGAATCAACCCTTCTAAACAAACCCAAGGGACATTCCACAAGATCAATATACGTCTTTGGCTCATGCAGCTCGCCTACCTCTGGATGCTATTTGTGCGGCTGCTACCTGGTCTAAGCCACATACATTTATTTCTCATTATAAAGTAGATAAGGTTTCTAGGGACAGAGCAACCTTTGGTTCCACTGTGCTCAAGAACGTCCTCCGTGAGTTCCTCAGGATTTAGGAGCTAGGACGCTACCCATGTGTAAGAACAAACGGCGAGATTGAACACTATCACATATAGAAGTTATGTACTTACCATAACGTTCCATGTGGAGTGTTCATCTCGCCTTTGTTCTTACAGTCCCACCCTCCCACCCTTAGGAGGAACGTTCTTTGATGCCTGGCCAGAAGCATTTTTACTACTGTCTTTATTCTCTGTACATAGTTGGTATACACATATACTTATATGTGTCTGTTATGTATGTATAGATGTATGGCATGAATGTACTGTTATGTAGATTGGTTTGCTTGCAAACTAGATCTGAGGTAAAGGCAGAGGGGGATTGTGGGTATTAGATTGTCTCGAGCTTCTTCTCGATGCAGAGCTTGCAAGAGGGGACGCGGAGCCGAGGATCGGCTCCGAACCCATGTAAGAACAAAGGCGAGATGAACACTCCACATGGAACGTTATGGTAAGTACATAACTTCTATTTACATGGAGTTTGAGTTTTAAAAAGTAAGACAGGAATAAATTCCCTCTCTCCCCAACCTGAGAACAAGTCAAACCAAACAAATAGTATAGGGTGCAGTATTAACTGGGCCTATTTCTAATAGTAACCTCAAGCAACCAGAAACTACAGTTAGCAGGCATCTACCAATCCCATTTGGTGCCAGTTAACAGAGTTTTCTGTACTTCTGAGATATCAGTAATTTCATACCAGTAGCTATCCTGTCCTCTCTCTCTAAAGATCTTAGAAAAATGTATCCACTAACAACAATACAATAACTCAACCAAGAACAACTTTTAACTTAAACCCAGCATGGTTTTCGACCCTCCCACAGCACAAATGCAACTGTTGTAACTTTCACGGATACAGTGACAAAGCCAGAGATATAGCGGTCAACTTGTCTCTGCTATATTCCTTGACCTATCAAAGGCCTTTGAGTACAGTCAGACATACTAAACTACTAGAGCAAATGTCAGCTTTGGGTCCAAAACCAAACACCCGACACTGGTTCAAGAGTTATCTCACTGATGGATGCGAATCAGTAAATGGCAATCAGTGCTTTCACCTTTTTTCCCTGTCAACACTAGCATCCCACAAGGATCAGTCCTTGGTCCTCTCCTCTTTAATATCCTTACAAATTCTCTTCCCACCTGCATACATCATGTTTCTCTCATAGGGCAAGCTGATGACTCACCACTTATATGTACTTCCAACAACCATACACACCTCAACTAAATTATGCAAGAATCCTTCACTGTCACTGAAAAATTGTTACGAAACTCCCATTTCCCACTTAACCCAAAGAAAACCAAACTTTTACTTTTCTATCCTAAATCTCTGTCTCATGAAAAACACAACTTTAAAATATACTCAGTCAGTAATACCACTATAGAAGTTGTAACCGATGCAAAACTATTGGCCGTGACCATAGATGAAAAGCATAAATTTGATTTACATATACAAAATGCTATCAAAAAACATACCAAAAACTAGGCTTACTCTATAGAAAGTTCTTCACCTCCACGTCCAGATAAACCCTTGTGAATATTTATCTTCTGCCTTCTCTTCTTTATGGAGCCCCCATCTTCACTAATCTTCAAACATCACTTATTCAAAAACTTGGAACAGTATTACAATAAAATAGCCAGATTTGCATCAAATTCTCACTGCTGTACCCACCATTGCACTGTATTGAAACACTTAACTGGCTAGAACTATCCAACTACCTAAAATGTATTCAGCTAATCACTGCACATAAAATCATTCATTACCTAGCCACGTGCCCAGCTTTAAATTCTGTACTACCAAAACACTCCCCTAAACAGCCCCTGCGATCAAGTAACCAAGTTCAGCTCACTGTTCATAAACCAACTAAATCAGCAGGGTAGTATCTGTATTCTTACTCCATAGCTAAAATATGGAACACTGTGCACACATCTATAATTATGGATGGACACACCCCTCAAGTCCTTCACACACACTGTAAAAAACTGAAAAATGCATGGCTTTGCTCATGTTCTACACCACATTAATCAGATAGCTTCTTAATTTGTAACTGTGACAGAATTACCCTTAATCTTGCTATTATATTTAATGCAATTGATAATTTTTTGCCTTTTTTACCTATACCTTACTCTACTGTTATCACTATACAGTCCTGTAACTTTTCTTTCTCCCTTTTGCTTTTTACCTATCCGTACCCAACACTGTACTAATAAACACACAAATTTCCATCCCCTACTTTCCCTTTTTATACCAAGTACATTATAATAAACAAAAATGATTTAACTATCAAGCAAAATCATACTGATTTGACTCATAAGTGTAAAGACCACTTGTCTCCTGTGTGTAGTCTCCTTAATAATATTTGTCTCTAATTAATGTGCAAGTATGTTTAATCTAATATATGTAAAAATGATGTGCTGTTTGTTGTATATTCTTTCTTGTATGTGAAAATGTTCATTGTTGCTCTGTAATAAGCTTATGTAGTATGCTAATTGTCTTGGGAACTTTTCTCCTCGGGCCTCAGTTGAAAGTGGCCATCCACCCAGTCTGAGTTTCCTAGTAAACAAATGTTAAATAAATAAACATGCACTTTCTACTCTTTAGCATCAACTACAGCAGCCCTGTGCTAAGTGCAGTTGAGTGCAGTGGTATGCAGTACAGAGCAGTAAATAGCGAGCAAAAGAAAAACAGAGCCAGATGTGATCAAACACCTAGAACAGCAGTAAATTACCTTGTCTCACAAGGTAATTATAACAGAAGGATAAGTTGCCCATGCATATTGTTTCTTCCTGTAATTACAAGGAAGTTATTGAAACTAATTTTAACCAATCACTGCAATTACCAGTCCTGACTAGAAAAATAGCCAGGGAGCCTGTGGAGGTATTTAAAGATATTTCAGAAATTCTGTGCAAATCTGTATATGGCATAAGAATGGGGAAACCAAGAAAAGACACAAATCCAAATATTTATGGAAAGCTTAAATATAACAAGCTCAGAAGATGACTCAAGAATTAATAGCTAAGTGAGATGAGATAAAAGGTGATGTATAATCAATTTAAAGGGTTGTCTCCAGGAAGCGATGGTCTTTCTGTGAAAGTTTGGAAGTTAGGAGGGATGAAAGTATAAATATCTGGAAGGTTATGCTTAACATGGAGGATTATGATCAAGTTGCCAATCATAACCCTTTTTGGGTTTGAGACATGGGCACCAAGAAAATCACCAAGAGAGCGAAGGACACTTGACAGTTATGATTTGTGACTCGATCATAATTCTTTGTAGTGCGTGTAGCTTTATCTGCTCCATGTTCTTACTAATTACAGGGGAAAAAAAATACTAAGTGATTTAATGGCTTTCAAAGCCGTAAAGAACTTGGCAGGGGTGGAGTGTGCTGTCAGAAAGCAAGTGTGATGCTTTCTGTTATGTTTACACTCACCTTTCATGGCTCTCAATGGCCCAGATTTTTGCAAAATGTCAAGATGTTTGCCTTATTTGTTTTGTCTGTTCCTCATAAAGTCCATTGTTGAAAAATTAGGGACGACTGAAGTAACTGAATAGTGACATGCATTTGAATTTCAGAGTTCGTATCTTTTAGAGGAAAAAAAAAACAGCACTTCCAGCAAACATATCTTGTTGTTCTAGCTACATTCTAAGTTTGTAAAAGGAAGGGATACATTATCCCTTCGGACAGCAGTACTGCCGCTGGCATCTTACTGGACACTGCTGACTGGTTTGTCTTCCTAGTGCTAGACCCAACCTTAACAATGTAAGCAGTGTGTGCTCATCAGTTGTAAAGATTGAGCCTCACTCTACTTTAACGTTTAACTGACTTGTCCTTTTCCGAATTTCAGAGCATAATCACCACACTCCATGCACTACATTATTGTAAAAGGATGGACAGGACCAGCATCTTGGAAGAAAACTGTTGTGGCTTTTGAACCCAAAAAGGGCATAGACCTTTAAATTAAACTTTATACAGATCAATTTAAAATATGAATCGTGATTATGAAGTGTTTGTCTATAATACTAAGAGAATGGCTTAGATGTTGCCAAAACAGGCAGATGTGGAATGCTGTGGGTTTTTTTGTGTAGGGGATGCAAACATTTGACTACATTAACAGAATGATGATGAGCCAAAGGGAAGCAGAATTCAAGAAGATCCAAATATTGTTAGTGGGTCTTGAAGAGGAAGAGAAAAACATTCAATAGAATTAACTGGGATTTTATGAGTAAGGCATTGACAGCATTTGCATTTCCTAATAGAGTAATGGGATTGATTAGGAAGACAGAAAAAAGGTCAGAGGCAAGATTTAGGTGAGAGGGTACTTATCAGACAAGCTGTGTTGGAATAGAGGAGCTAGGCAGGGATGTCTTCTTTCCCCTTTGTTTTTTGCTTTATATTTAGAACATTGGCAAAGAAAATAGTGGACTCTCAAAATCAAGGGTATAACGGTAGTCAAGAAAAAATAGCCTTATTTCAGATATTTTATACTTGATAAATCCAGAAAAAGGTATTTCAGAACAGTGGATCATTTTGAGACAGTTTCACATTTTTCAGGATGTAAAATAAATGAAGATAAAACAATAGCAATATACAGGTCAAGCATATTTTATCAACCACAGGAGAAGCTGTGGATCATAGTTAATAAAGAATTGAAGGAATTTATTTGGGAGGGAAGGAGGGCAAGTGTTAAGTCCGACAAGTTATTTCTTCCCACAAAATAAGATGTTTTTTGATTACCAGATTTGAAGGGATACTTGAGGTTGAGTCTCATAGTACAAACCGAAGAGTACAATTCAAAGTGGAAAGAAATTATGTTAAAATAGGTGGGGAGAGATCTCGAAACAGAGCAGGAGTAAAATTTTGGATGCCGACCTGTAATAACAACAGTGAAGAAGCATAAAGAATTTTGAGAGCAAAGCCAACATAGGAATGGAGAAAGAGTTTCCAATAGGGAGGACTGCAAGTAGGTGCTTAGAAAATGTTCAAGAGGGAGTTGAAATTTATTGGATAAAAACAGCAAAGGAACCAAGTTCTTGGGATAACTCATATATACATGCATTCTATGTATGTTTTTTACATATACATATATATATATATATATATATATATATTTATATTTATATATATATATATTTATATATATATACACACACATATCACAAAAAAAATCCGGGCAAAAAACAGGGGGGAAC